>NC_142655.1:47621666-47924696 GCF_055504915.1 Nelumbo nucifera
GATTGTTTAGATTTCGCTTAACAAAGCCCGTGCATCACACGGGTCTCTACTAGGTGCAACTTGAGTGGGTTGAGTCAAGTTGATGGTCAATTCAATCCTAAGTCTCAAACCTCAAGCTCAAGATTGGTCTAATTCAAGGTTAAGCCTGAGTTTACCAACCTAGGCCCAACTCAACCTTAACTAAGCATCTCAAGCTTAGGGATGGCAATTTCTACCCTACCTAGTGGGTATCCACCTCTACTCACCTCAACGGGGTGGGTTTTTTTGTTTGAAGGATGGGTTTGGGGCAAATCGGGTTTTGGAATTCTACAATCCGTACATTACAGGTAGGATATGGTATTAGGCTAAACCCAACCCCCTCAACCTACATATTGTTGGAAAGTATATAAACTTTATGTACTAGGTGTTGAATTTAATAATATTTTAAATTAGATGTAAAGGATAATTGATAGTTTATGTGTTCTTTTACATCTTAATCAAATAATTGGAAATTTTGTTGTTTATTTATGTTAATTTACTTATTTATTGCTTTTATATAATAAGAAATAATAGGAAATTAGATGCGGGTTTTAAACCAAACCCACCCTACCCTTCCCCTACCCTTGTATACGTGGGGGGGTTGAATTTTCATGTGCAGGGAGGGTTTGGATTCTCAAAATCAAGTCTAGAATTTACAAAACCCTCATTGAACCCACTCTATTGCCATCCCTGCTCGGGCTAGGCTTAGGCTTGGGCATATTGAGCTTTGTACCTCAATTTCCAGTTAGAATAGGTTGGTAATATATATAGATATATATCATAAAATGTTGGGCAAACTTAAATTGCATTGGATTAGTACCCGAGGCCTCAACGTAAGCCCAATATCTAAGTTTAGTTTAAGCCTGAGTATTTTTGGCTCAAGCCCACTTTAATTTTCTAAAACGCAAACCCAACCTATGCAAAAACTTTGATTGAATCGGGTTAGGTTTGAATTGGTTACTCTTAACTTGCACCCCTAGCTCTATTGCCTGAAATTGTTTTAACAAAGCCCGCGCATTGCACGGGTCCCTACTAGTATATATATTAAAGTAAAGCAAACCACGTTAGATGGCCCTTCCTTGCTTCATTATCCCAATCTTTCATTTGTAGAAGGCGTGCAAGATTCCTTATAAATGCCCAAGGAATTGCCGCCTCAACATGGCAATCTCCCTATTTTTGCCCAAAAATTATCACTCCCCAAACCATTCTTTATTTATCTCATCCAACCAAGACCCCGCATCTAATTTCCTCTTTTAAAACAGATTTAATCCCCTTGATTATAGGCAACTCTATGTCTTCCCTAATCAAGGATGCTTACTTTTCCTTTTATCCCTAACTACCTCTATTAGTATCGGAGTTTACCTCATTTATTTTACTTACCAAAATTTTGCTTTTCAATTTTTATTATTTTCCAATCATTTCATTCAACATAATGTTTTTGTTTTTTCAAATCATTTTTCCTAAACTGCTTCTACATGATTGGAAAAACCATTTCACATTGAGAGAAGTGATTGAGACATTTTATGTTTCAATTTAATTTTAGTTTTAAAGTTTTAATAATTCTGTTTTGTGAAGTTGCAAAAACGTAACACTGCGGCTATACAATTAAGTTTTAGCTTCACAAGTATCTCATCAGTCCCCTGCTTCATTTCTCATCGTGAAGCTAATAGGGTTCGAGTTTCTTGACAACTTGCAAGTTAGTCACTGCAAGTTACTACCGATTCAAGTTAGTCATTACAAACCCCTGTAAATTTTTTTTTTTTTTTTTGTTGCAGAAATAACTTGTTTGGAGCCTGTAAGTGGAAGTCACGAACATCCTCAACCCAGCAGGGGCAGAACCAGGAAATTGTTATAAGGGGAATCAAAACATAAATGAAGTATGGATAAACCCACAGGAGAGGCCAACCATTAAGATGGAGAGTGGAGAGAGGAGAAAATTTACATGAAAAATTGTTTTTCGGTGGAGAATTTCTAAACCATAGGGGGGCCATGATCCCCTGGGTCCTCCTCTGGCTCTACTCCTGCAACCCAGGTACGCTGTTTCAACATTTTCCATGAAATTTTGGAAGGAAATAAGAAAGAATACAATACTGGGATGGTTCTAGATGGTCCCTACCATTTACAGGAAATCGATGGTAAAAAAACGGAGTAAAAATGTCATCGATTCCGCGTGACCCATTTTTAACAAGCGGGCGAAGAAGACAATCAAGATGGGTCATTATGGATCATATTTTGAAAAAATCGGCCATAACTTTTCCATCCTGAATATTTATCAAAAATACCTAGTTTTTCTTTTTGACATCATATATTTTTCCAACTCTAAGGTAAGGTGAACATTTTTTAAATCTCTCGTAAACAATTTATTACTTCATATTAACCGTCTTTGAAAGCATTAATTACATCACTGGTTGGGTCCTACCAACGTTTGTTGGTGTCAATTGAACTGGATTTGGTCCAATTCGATCCTGTTCAATATGAGTCCATTACAGATGGACTAGGTCCAATCCAATGTAATGAATATTTTGGACTATTTTGCATCAATCCAATTCAATGTTTGAACCTCCAATATGTTCAAATTGATTTTAATTGAGATTGGTTCTAATCCAAACATGGTCCATTGACACCTATATTCTTTTCTTCTATCAATGGACCAAAAATTGGTTCAATCCAATCCAATATAAATCTATTACAGACGGGCCAGGTCCAATCCAACTCAATAAATATTTTGGACCATTAAGTCTGGACTCGTCCAATTCAATATATTTTATCGGTTCATTCAATCCATCCAAATTGATTTTGATTTGGATGGGTCCAACCCAAAACTGGTCCATTGATACCTCTAAGTAAGAAACTACCAAATAGAAAGTAGAGGTAGAATTTGAGTTTCCATAGTTTTTCCTATTAACTTGAATTAGCAATGCATTATTTTTTATTGATTTGTTTCCTTTAATTAGCCGTGCATTATATATTAATATATATAATTTTATTATACTATTTTATTTTATTATTGTATATATAAGCAATTGTATATATCAAAAATCATATAAAATAAAATTTTAAGATTTTTTAATTTTTTTGTCTATTTTATTTATTTATTTTAACTTTATTATTATTTTATTATTTATTTAAAAAATATACCTCTCATAACTTAACCCGACCTGGTCTAACCCAAGGTTTACACAGGCCCGCATAGGCTGGGGGACCAAGCTAGCAAAATATCCCGGGGAGGGAAGCATGGCCCGGCTCGGCCCGCCAAAATCACAGGCCGCCCACGGGCCATGTCATGCCGACCCAACACGATACGATATACAGCTGAAGACGCCGACCCCTAACTTTTCTAGATTTCTTGGACAAAAAGAAACTAGAGTTCAAATCAGCCCCCACAGAATGCGTCGCAGAAACGTCTCACATCATATCATAATCGTGTATTGGGACATCTCCCAGTGACTCTGGGCTTTTTTGGCGAATTAAATTGTTCATTTGTCTTCCACCATAAGGAAAAAAAAAGGTGATCATCTACCTCCACGGGAAAATAGAAAAAAGAAAGGTGAAATTTCTCATGACTAACTTCGTATTTTGTTTATTCGAGTCGATTATCTTGTTATGCTGCTGCAAGTTTCGATCTTGTTTAGGGTTTCTGGGTATTTTGACGAGCTGTTTCGGTTTTATGGTTCTTTGAATTAGGGTTTATGTGAAGAAGATAAATCTTTCTTGTCTTTACTTGATAAATTAGTGTTGTTGTCATTTGCTCCTATTTTGTTTCCACTGTCTATGCTGTTCTGGAAATCGATCTTTGTTCCAGTATAAACAATTTTTTTTTTTTTCTTTTCCTCTTTTTTGGATAAAGATATTGGTTTTACTGTTGTTAGCGTCCTTATTTGTGCATATTCGTCCTGTGCAGATACTCGTCTGTTGATATTCAGGCATTTAATCTTGTCAATTCTTGATTTGCCAAGATGGTAAGGTTATTTTGTTTTTTGAATCTCTTTCTGTTTATTATATTATTTTTTATTTGTCAGTAATCCATTCTCTTAGCTTATTTTCTTTTTTAACAAACTCAGCACAATAAAATAGATTGACGAGGTATTCTATTTTCATTAGTTGGGATAAGACTTGGATGATGATGATGATATTTTCATAACTTGGGAAATGATATCAAGAAATTTATGATCTTTGCGAAAAATCTCATGCATTATCCTTTTCTATTTTGGTTGATAAAATTCAAATTGAACTATAAATTATGGATTTTTTTTTTTTATAATTTCGATGGATTATTATTAGTTCTAACAATAAATATTAATTTTAATATCTGTAGTTAAATTAACTACAACTTATATATTGCATGCTTGTTAAAAGTGAGACTACTGTACCTCTAAGTCGGTTTTATGTAAACTGTTATTAGTAGTTTTGCTTTGTTGTTCATCTCAAATACACCAGTTCACAAGATAGATAGGCATGCCAATGGGTGACCTGTGCACTTAGAGCATATTCTTTGTTTTGTCAATGCTTTTCTCTCTCTCTCTCTACGAAAAAAAAGAAAACATCATTTAGTTAGTGCCAATAAGATAAAATATGGTTCTCAACCTATTAGGTTATTACTAAAACAGCTATTTACTCTAATAACATATGGTTTACACAAAACATATTAATAAATGGCCATTCAATCCCTTCTTGTTTGATAAACCGCAACAATGCTCCTGTTTAAGGGCCATCTAGTAGAGATACCTGTTTTTGTTTAGAGATAAACCACAACTCTCCTTATCTAAATGGGGGTGAGGGTGGGATGGCTTAAAAACAATGTTTTAAAACCACAAGGCACAAAAAAAGCGCAAGAGGCAATCTGCACCCAAGGTCGTGCACGCCTTTTTGAAGCAAGGCACAAAAAAAACCAAAAAAATGCAGAAAAAGAATATTAAACATAATATTAAGAAAAATATAAACTTAAATGTTAAAATAAATCTTTTAAAACCTATTATGAAAAATTAAAATATATAAACATAACGTGTAAAGCGTATTCAAATGAAAATTTAAAAATAAAATCAAACATATAAAACATTTTCAAGCATATAAAACCCACAATCTCTTTTTTTTTCCCTTAATTGCATTATTTCAAATAGCTAATGTACCAAACTCCTCGAGGCAAGCCTAAACAAGTCCATGTTAGGGTCTTAGATTCTTAATCCTTACACTAGAAAAATGATTTAATAATTTTAATTGCCTTTTAAGAAGATATTTTATTAAGATGAATAAATGAATGGACAACCTCTTTATTTGAAATGGAATTGAACCATTCAGATTTGGGAATGTGTGTTTAACACCTGGATTTTGTGCATAAAGTTGAGGAGTGGTGGAGTGAAGTAATGAGGGGGATGATGACCAATTCCCCCCAAAATAGTAGTGTTCTGTTGGGAAGCCTATTATGGTAAGATCAATACTGTGGAAAACTTGCAAAAGAAGAAACCTTTTATGTGTTTGTCCCTTAATTGGTGCTCTCTGTGTAAAGTGAAGGGTGAGGACTGTAACCATTTGCTGATATCATGCTCCTTTTCTACCAATATTTGGAACTAGGTTGTTTCATTATTTGGGTGTAGGTGGAATTTGCCCTCTGAAGTAAAGTTGCTGTTCACTAAGGTTGCTTTTGGGAGACTGACGAAAAGAGGGAAGCTAATGTGGAAATGTATCAGAGCTGCTACGTTGTGGACTGTATGGGAGGAGAGAAATGCTAGAATATTTCAAGACATAAAAGAAGCCTTGCTAAAATCAAGGAATGCATATTGACAAGGACCATTTCATGGTTAAAATCTTCACACTTGTTGGCAGATTACTCCTTTGATGACTTGAGAAATTGGGCTGCAGTTACAATTTCCACCAAGAGCAAATCACAAGCTGAATGGATTCCCCCATTGGATGGTGTGATAAAATTGAATTTTGATGGAATCTGCCAAGGTAACCCAGGGCCATTGGGAATTGGTGGGATTCTAAGAGACAAAGACAACAATATGTTGTCTCTATTTTCAGGACCAGTGGGTGAAGGTGATTCAATAAGGGCAGAGCTACTAGCAGCGGTACAAGGCATACAAATGGCTAGTCAAACTGTCAAAGTGGAGTGACAAATTTGCTACTAGAAGGGGATTCTAAGGTGGTAGTAAGCTGGCTAATTAGCCCCAAAACAACTTGTTGGGGCTACAGGGATCTGTTAAAGAAAGTTAAATGGATGACAAGGAATATGACTGTCAGGTTTCAGTGGGTTAGAAGATCAGCAAATGCAATGGCTGATTCTCTGGCCAAGTAGGGGGTGTCAAGGGGAGATCTATTTTGGTTTACTTTGTAATTGTGTCTCAGGCTTGGGCAATTTTGGTGTATATGGTTCAGTCCTAGGGGGGGTAGCATCTCGTGCCTCCTCTTAGGCTGATTGTATTGTTGTTATTTGATTTAATAAAATTACTCTCATTTATAAAAAAAAGTAATGAGGGGGGTGAAATGGAAGGGAGTTAACTCCACAAAAATTTAAAAAGATTGAGATCCAAAATAAGAGAGTGGAACATGGATCAATTTGGAAGATTGGAGGTAGGGGTGTCAATAGAATTCGAAAATCCAATTTTGAATTTGAGATTCGACATAATCGAATCGAATTTGGATAAATTCGAATATCTAATCGGTCAAATTTGGATATCCTATTCATATTGAATAGTTTATCGAATTCGATTCGGATATGGCCTGATTCGGTTCAATAAATATTTGAATTTGACTAATTATTTAATTCTCATATATAATATATAAAATATTTAAATGTTTTATATAATTAATATTTATAATAATTAAATTATATAAATAATTTTTATATTTATACTTTATATAAATAAAATATTTATTTTATATATTTATTAATTACCTAAAATAATTAATTGGTTGGATCCGGATAGAATTTTTGAATATTTAATCAGATTCGAATTCGAATATTAATTTTTAATATCTATTGGATACCGAATCTAATTCAAATTTGGATATTGCATGATTCGATTCGAATTCAATCCATTTACACCCCTATTGGATTAACTAAAAGCCACCTTGATGACCAAAGTTGAGGATCTAGATTTAAAGGAATCTCAAAGGATAATGAGTATATAGGAATGAGAATTAAGATGGAAATTGAAGAAGGAATAAGAAGAGGTCCTTTTGTGGGAGGAGAGTTCTTGGAGACAAAAGTCTGAGCACAAATGGATCAAGGAACGGGTTGGAAACACTAAAATACTTTCATGGTGTGGCCAGTGGGAGGAGGAAGAAGAATTTTCTAGCTAATCTTGAGGTTGATGGAGTTGAAATAATTTTTTTTTGGATCAGCAACACAATTTATTTATTGATAAGATTAAAACAGCATATGAGTTAAAATAAATTCTCAAGAGGAGATAGCTAGTTGGTTTGTTGCTCACTTTAAATCAATTATGCAATGAGCACTTGAGTGTTGAGTGTGAGTGGCTGTTTTTTTTTTCGTAAAGTTAAAAAATTCATTAAAATGAAAAAAAAAACAATTACAACCTAGACACATGTTTAGGCAACACCTCCAATCAAAACTAAGGAGAAACTAGGTGCCCAAAGCTCAAACAAAGCTGACCCAAAAACAACTTACAACCCTAAACTCCCCTGAAAAACCAAAAAGAAACAAAAAACCATAACTTGAAACAACTTCTTGGAGAAAATAGGCTGCCAACATAGAAAAACTACATCCAAGCTCTCAACCCTCTCCCTCTCACCCACACCACTACAGCCAACCTCCTCTCACTCATTATCAACAAATTCTATTTCCCTCCCTTCACCTTCCTCCCAAATCTCACCCCCCTTCTGCAACTGCTTTCCTTCCTCTTGTTTTGTTCAAAATGTTCAATTGCCTTCCTCACCATCACTTCTCCGCCCCCCACCCCACCCCACAAAAAAAAAGAAAAGAAAAGGCCAAGAGACTTCCCAATTGCCACATGTATGTTCACTAGTTGATCAATGCCCACTTTTCCTTTCTCAGTGATATTTCCTTGGGGAGCTGTTCAACTCTATTCCCTAGTATCTTCCTCCCCCCTCCTTTCCTCTTCAACCTCAACTTGAACTTCAATATCCATTAATTTTTTTTTTTTAAAATCCCTCCCTTTCATCTTCCCATCTTCTCCGCATCCTCCTTTCCATCTTCAATCTCTTCCTCTTCATTCCTTTTATTGAACTTTATCCTATTCCTTTACTTCCTCTCCCCTGATGATACTTCACAATTTTGATTTATTGAGTCTAATCCTGGAGCCTTCTTGGTTGAGTCTACTTCTAGACAAATTGCTCTGCCTCTATCCTTCAAAAAATTCTGACCTCTAGCTTTGACTTTAGACCCCTTCCTCTTGTAGATTCTCTTAAATCTACAACAAAGTCTGTCCCCGACAAGTCCTTCCTTGAGACAATGAAAAAGCTTTGGTTATGTCATATGTGAACAAGCTGTCCATTGCTAGATCCTCTTGATTTTCTTAACTCTCCTATAGTGAAATTCTCAGCATTAGGCATCTTCAAAACGTCTTCACTTCTCTTTGGTTATGTCATATGTGAACAAGCTGTCCATTGCTAGATCCTCTTGATTTTCTTAACTCTCCTATAGTGAAATTCTCAGCATTAGGCATCTTCAAAACGTCTTCACTTCTTTTCCTACCTAAATCCATCCCCCAAAATTTTCCTATTAAGACTGATGTCATCAAGACTTTTTCCTTGCACAACATCTTAAGGTTGATGCCTCTTGCAACTCTCCCAAGTCTTGATTCAGCACCCTACTGCTAGACTCATAGGAAAGGACCTTACTCTTTGAAGTAGTGAAATACACATTCTTCCTTGGATGGCCTTCCTTGTTAGAATTTTTTTTCATCTCAGCTCTTTCCATCCTTTCCTCATTGTTACTTATCATATGATGTTGATCCATCACCTCTTCAACTGGAACAATTTAACTACCATCCTTTATCCTGTTTGATGCAATGAAAAATCGTTCTTATAGTGCAAAGGTTTGTCCTTGATAGTAGCCCATCGTTGTGGATCACCTTCTTCGGTAGCCAATAAAAGTGCTTGGGAAACAAACTTCTTTGAGTTTGATTTGACCATTAGACACTTGGAGTAACTCAAGTCATCAATGCACGTGAACTTTGTAGTCACCCATTGCCAAATCTCCATCCTCTTACCTAAAACGTCAAGAGAGCTTGAGGTGCTATGCTTTAATCCTATTACCTTTTTTGCCCTTAGTTTCTTAGCCACATCTGTCTTCACTAGTCATCCTCTAAACGACTAAACCCCATTTTCCTTCCTTTAAACAGACCTCGAAGAGGAAGAAGATGGACAAGGGTTACCATCCATAAGCTACAATTCCTTAGAAGTCATGTGATCATAAGACGAGTTATTTGCATTAGTTGACCTATGCTTGACTCCTATTGGACCACGTGCCCCATTTGGCCCAATCTGGTGCCCAAGCAGCAAGGCCCACACTACCCATCCATTAACATCTTTGCCTCACCTAATATATCAATTTTAACACCTCCTTCATTTGTACCCTCTCCTTCCAAAATTACTAGATTGTCCTTGATTGCCCCTACCCCTTCATCTTCCTTTTAAGTTATAACAACTTTGATACAACCCAACCTCATTTATCGTTTTCCCACGTTCTAGGTTGATTTCTCTTCCCTTATCTCGAGCTCCTCCCACTCTCTCTCTTCTTCCACCTAGCTTCCAACCCGACAATGTCATCATCTTCCTCAGACTCTATGTTGCTCCTCCATAGCATCACTTCAGCTTCTAACGCCACCCATACCCTGTATCAAAGGCCATTCACCTACAACTTACAGATCTGGGGAAGACTTTTGGATTCACCCCCGTAATTCTAATTCTAGCAACACTAAGATCATGGATATCAAGATCAACCAACATACCTCTAATGGTCAAGTTTGATGGAATAGATATGGGATGGCTAGAAAGAAATTTTGAGGAAGAGGAGATCAAGCAAGTTGTCTTTTCTATGGATAGATCTAAGGCTCCAAGACTAGATGGTTTTTACTTAGTGTTTTAAAAGCGCAAGGCGCAAAAACGACACATGGGCCAATTCACGTCCAAGGCGCAAGGTGGGGCACACACCTTTTTGAAGCAAGGCGCAAAAATACAAAAAAACCTAAAAATTAAAAAGTCGGAAAATTCAACAAAATGCTAAAAAAATAAAAAAGTATAAAACATAATATTAATAAAAAATATAAACCTAAATTTTAAAACAAATGTTTTAAAAACCCTATTATCTAAAATTAAAATACATAAACATAACATGTAAAGCGTATTCAAATGAGAATTTAAAAATAAAATCAAACATATAAAACATTTTCAAGCATGTAAAACCCACAATCCCTTTTTTTCCTCAATTGCATTATTTCAAGTAGCTAATGTGATGTAAAACATATTACATTCCTAATTCTACGAGCCGCCTTTGTGCCACGTCCCTTGAGGCAAGCCCAAACAAGTCCATGTTAGGGTCTTAAATTCTTAGTTGTCACACAAAAATTAATGATTGTAATTTTAATTGCTTTTTAAGATGATATTTTAGAAAGATGAATGAATGAACAACATTAGCAATTAGGGGGCTCGCTCATCAAAGCTCCGAGAACCCCTTATTTGCTAATGTTGTTCATTCATTCATCCTACTAAGATATCTTCTTAAAAAGCAATTAAAATTATAAAATCATTATTTTTTGTGTGAGAACTAAGAATTTAAGACCCTAACATGGACTTGTTTGTGCTTGCCTCGAGGGGTGTGGCACAGGGGTCCGGCGGTGGAGCTTCCGGCCTAGTCGCTAGGTTTAAAGAAAACAAAAAAGCGTCAAATTTTCAAAAGGTGCACGCCTGGGCTAATGTGCAAGGCATATCAGGTGCGCACCTAGGTGTACTAGGCCTACGCCTTTTGAAAGGGCTATGCCTAGGACCTAGGCTAGGCGCATACCCTAAAATGCGCCTCGCATCACTGGTTTCATTATGGCTTTTTTCAAAATTGTTGGGATGTAGTTAAACAAGAGTTAATAGAGGTTTCTAGTCAATTTAAGGATAAATATGGTGTTGGTCCTGAAATCAATGCCACTTTCCTAGATCTTGTTCCCAAAAAGATTGATGCTAAACATTTCAAAGAATTTAGGCCGATTAGTTTGGTGACTAGAATTTATAAGGTTTTAGCAAAAGTACTCTCCCTAAGGATCAAATCAGTTCTTCCTTCTCTCATTTGTCAAGATCAAGGAGGTTTTTAGACAATTTGAGGATAAATATGGCATTAGTCCTGAAGTCAGTGCCACTTTTCTAGATCTTATTCCCAAAAAGATTGATGCTAAACATTTCAAAGAATTTAGGTCAATTAGTTTGGTGACTAGAATTTACAAGGTTTTAGCAAAAGTACTCTCCCTAAGGATCAAATCAGTCCTTCCTTCTCTCATTAGTCAAGATCAAGGAGCTTTTGTACAAGGTAGACAAATTACAAATCAGATCCTTATTGCAAATGAATGTGTAGAGGAAATGAGGAGATCGAGCAATCAAGGTTTATCTGCAAACTAATTAGACCTAGAGAAGGCATATGATTAGTGATTTGGAATTTCCTACTAGAGGTATTAAAGAAGTTGGGTTTGGGGATAGATGGTGTAATTGGGTAATTGGTTGCTTATCATCTTGTCACTACTCGGTTTTAGTCAATGAGTGGTAAAGGACTTCTTTCTACCTTGTAGAGGTTTACGACAAGGTGACCCACTCTCACCTTTCCTATTCATACTTGTTGCTATGCTGAGTAGAATGGTTTCAAAAGCAGATGGGGAAGAGTTACTAAGGGGTTGGAGGTTAGGTAGGAGAAGTGTTTCAGTGAGGCGAGGACTCACCTTCAGTATGCTGCTGATATTAATTATTTCTTGTGAAGGGAGTGACCTGAAAAGGGTGAGAAATCTTAAGAATCCAATAAAATTCTTTTAGAGTGCATCCAACTTGAAGATCAATTTTGAAAAAATCTGTGTGGTTGGAATAAATTTGGAGGATCAGGAGGTAGGGTCTATTGCAGGTTGTTTAGATTGTTCCACCTCTTGGTCTTTGACCTACTTAGGTCTTTCCCTAGGTGCCAATCCTAAAGAGAGTTGGTTCAAGATTCCTATTGTGGAAAAATTTGAAAAACTATTGGCAACTTGGAAAAGAGTTGTCTCCATAACGGGTAGAGTGACTTTGATTAGGGTCACACTTGCCAACCTTCCAATTTACTTCCTTTCAGTCTTTACGATTCCTCTAATGGGGGTTAAGAAATTAGAAAAGGTAATGAGGGATTTTTTGTGGGAACTAGGGGAAGTGAAAAATGATCACTTGATTAGATGGGAGGTAGTTGGTTGAAGCAAGGAAGAAGGGTTTTTGGGATAGGGAATTTAGTTCATAAGAATGGAGCTCTACTGGAAAAGTGGTTGTGGAGATGGCCTTTGGAGAGAGAGAGAGAGAGAAGTTATGGCATGAGGTGGTGGCTAGCATTCATGGCTGTTCAAAGGATGGTTGGGATGCCAAGATATCTTGTTGGGCTACTCTCACAACACCTTGGAAGGCTATACACGGTATTCCCTCATTTCCTCAGTTTAGTCAAGTATGAAACTTGCTCTGGTTTTTCTGTTTAGTTTTGGGAAGATGTTTGGGTGGGTAACCAACCCCTCAAAGATCTTTTCCCCTCTCTTTACTCTCTTTCATGTAATAAAAAAGAGCCAATCTCTAATTTTCTCTCTACTTCAGTTCTTCCTTTGTCTTCAAATTGGGACTTTGACTTTCGTAGGGAGTTAAGGGATGATGAGTCTGCTTGTGCTTCTGAGTTTACTTTTGCTTGATTTTGTCTTCTTGGATCCTACCAAAATTGATAGAAGAATTTGGACCCCTATCCCAAAATGCACCTTTACTTGTGCTTCTTTTTTCAAATCCCTCAGTTCCATCTCTGTTCCTTGGGTGTTTCCTGTTATAGAAGTTTGGGTTAGACCTATCCCCCCTCCCCAAAATTGTTGTTTTCTGCTAGGAAGTTTACTATGGTAAGATTAGTACTTCAGAAAACTTGCAAAAGAAGAAACCTTATGTCTATCCCTTAATTGGTGTTTTCTTTGTAAAGTTTAGAATGTGGATTGTTACCACTTACTAATATCTTGTCCTTTTATTGCAGCTTTATGGAATTGGATCTTTGTTTTGTTTGGATGTAGGTGGAACTTGTCATCTGATGTATGTTGTTTAATCCGTCTACTTTTGGGTGGCACACGTGATCCACGTGGAGAGAGAGAATTATGTGGAAATGTATCAGAACAGCTCTCTTGTAGACTATTTGGGAAGAAAGGAATGCCAAAATTTCCCTAGAAAAGGAAAGAAGTCTCTCTACGGTGGAGGAATGTACTTTGACAAGGGCAATCCATTGGCTGAAAATATTAAACTTCTTTGCTGACTTTTCCTTTGATGATCTTTGGAGAAATTGCCTAGCTGTGACTAATACCTCCATTAGGAAGAATGAAGTCTGGTAGAATTGACACCTCCTCTAGAGGGTGCCATTAAGCTGAACTTTGGAGTAGCCGTGGTAATTCGGGATCTTCAAATATAGGAGTTCTAAGAAATAAGGATAGCAACATTATTTCCTTATTTTCAGGACCAATGGGAGTGGGTGACTCTACTAGGGCAGAGATACTAGCTGCTGTATAAGGGATCTTGATTACGAACCAGCTTGGGGTGGAGAAATTGCCTAGCTGTGACTAATACCTCTATTAGGAAGAATGAAGTCTGGTAGAATTGACACCTCCTCTAGAGGGTGCCATTAAGCTGAACTTTGGAGTAGCCGTGGTAATTCGGGATCTTCAAATATAGGAGTTCTAAGAAATAAGGATAGCAACATTATTTCCTTATTTTCAGGACCAATGGGAGTGGGTGACTCTACTAGGGCAGAGATACTAGCTGCTGTATAAGGGATCTTGATTACGAACCAGCTTGGGGTGGAGAAATTGCCTAGCTGTGACTAATACCTCTATTAGGAAGAATGAAGTCTGGTAGAATTGACACCTCCTCTAGAGGGTGCCATTAAGCTGAACTTTGGAGTAGCCATGGTAATTTGGGATCTTCAAATATATGAGTTCTAAGTTTGATAAAAAAAAATATAGGAGTTCTAAGAAATAAGGATAGCAACATTATTTCCTTATTTTCAGGACCAGTGGGAGTGGGTGACTCTACTAGGGCAGAGATACTAGCTGCTGTATAAGGGATCTTGATTACGAACCAGCTTGGGGTGGAGCATTTACTAATTGAAGGTGATTCTTAGGCGGTTGTGGGGTGGCTTTTGAACCCGGATTCTGTCATTGGGGTTATAGAGATCTTCTTAAAAAAGTGAAAGGGCTAACTAGCAATATGATAGTTAGTGTTCAGCGGGCAAGTAGATTGACAAATGCTGTAGCCAATTCATTAGCCAAACAAGGGGCTTCTCGGGATCGTCTTTATTGGGCTTTTTGAGACTGTCTTTGTAACTTCTCGGGACTGTCTTTATTCGCATCTCATGCCTCTCCTTGGGATGCTTGTATATCTTGCCATCTATGATTAATATATTTCTTCACTCATTCATAAAAAAAAATACTATAAATTTTAAATAAGAGAAATAGTTCAATTTCAATTCCAATAAACATAAATAATAGACAAGATGCATAATATAAAATTAGTCTTAAACTCTTAGGATTTTTTCAAGAAAAAAATGAGGGTTCAAGTAAATAAGAATAAACTAATATAAATTAATACATTTAAACACTTATTTGTTTATTAGTGTTAGAATGTTAGAGTGATGTTCGGCTGATAAGAGTTCTTATTAGCCCAGTCTTATGTTTAACTTATCTTGTAATTGGGCCTGTGTTAATGGGCCTAATCCTGTTTAGTGATTTAAGTCATCTGGGTGTCCCATCACTAATCAGGGGCATCCCAGTAATTTCTTGTACCTTGTACTATATTCATCTATAAATAAAAGACTGGTCGACTGCCTAGTACAGTTCGACATTCTCTTCAGTTCTGTGGTTCTCTTCTCCTCCTTGCTACTTCGAGTATAGCTCTTCAGATTACAATTAGTATATTATGAAAATGACATTCCTAATTCTTAAACCTTACAATATATTTCTAAATCTTTTATATAATACTCTATAAAATAGCACACTCAATTCTAAGAACCAAATCAGTATATTAAATATAAAAATACAAATTGGCACATTACAGATAAACAAATAACAATAAATAGATTTACAAATAAAATTATTAAACTTAAAAGGTTGGAAGTTAAAATATATGCTAGATTCAACAGTTTCAACCAAAGTACCAAACAAATATCCATGAACATCTTGCCACATCACATGGACATAAATCATTAAATTAGCAATGCAAAATCAGTTTAGAAAGTAGAAAGAATCAAACAGAAGATTATTTTATATAGAAAAATAAATTAAAATGGGTCACAACTTGTTTTTTTACTTGATTTTGTGGAAAAAAAAAGAAAAACAAAATCATTACCTGTTTTGAAAGTTTTTTGTTCGCCCAACACTCTAGAATAGGTAAACCAAGTCCAAAGGTCAATTCTATGCAAAAAGAAAAAAAATTAAGAACAAGCAAAATCAATTAGGGAAGTAGAAGATGCTAAGACAGTATTTTTAAATAGAAAAAAAGAGAAAAAAAATCAAACCTCAGAAGCCAGATCTATGGTTGCCCAAGTGCATATAATCTATGAAAAAAAAAACAGGACTCCATTTGGTGGAGAATGAAGGGAGAACCAAGAGGTTCTCTCCCAAACCCTTTGAAGAATTTCAAATATGAAACCTAGATAAGAGGGGGTAAACACAATTTGGGTGTTCTCTTTCTTTTGTCTCGTCTTAGTTGTCATATAATGACAAGAAGGCCCTACACCTTTGGCGTTTCAAAATAATATTTATTTTTCTTACATTTTAATGACAAATTTGCACTTTACCAAGGCATATGCCTTTCTACATCTCACACCTCGAGGCTTGAGGCACATGCCTCAGTCTGACAAGGGCACAAGTTTTAAGTTTCTGTTCCAAGGCTTAAGCTTTTTAAAACCATGGATATTAGGTTAACTTTCCAAGGCTTAAGGCTTAAGCTTTTTAAAACCATGGATATTAGGTTAACCTTCAAGTTCGGACCAATTCAGTTTTATACTAAGATTTTTAGTTGACGCATTGTTGTTTGATGAATTTCTTATTTATGGGATATTTTTGCATGGATGATGGTTAAGTAGACCATTTGTTCTTGTGGATATCTGGACTGATTTTTGTTTTTATTTGAATTATTAAGTCAACTTTTGAATTTTTTTCCTAGTTCCCTTATGATGTTCTCTTATCTCTGGCATGTAGGAGAGCACTTTATTATTATTATTATTATTATTATTATTATTATTATTATTATTATCTCTTATTATTATTTTTATTTTTTAAGTAACTGAATAGAATCATCTGATCATCTTGTGGTTTTGAATTTGAGTCACCACTCACCACTCACCAGATCATGCATAATGTCAAATCAAATTTGGATAGTTGATCTGTCCCATGGAGTTAATATGGAAATACCTGTGTTCAATTTGACTAGTTTGCAGCCATAGAGAGAAAACATTGTCCTCTTAAAAAAGTATATATATTACATCAATAATAGTGAAGCATGTTTAATAGATATCTTCTAATCATTCACTAAAAATACTTTAAACTAAATAGTTGTAGTTACTACCTTGTGGATCAAAATTTTCTAGCGGATAAAAATTTTTAAGATTGCTGTTGGTTGAGTTTTAGGTTATGAAAGATGGTACATTGTACTTAATATTTTAAGTTCTGTTTTCTTCTCACTATTTCCCTGTTCCAGGCAGCTCCTCTTGAAGCAGGTATTGTAGTTGCTGCTGCTGCCTTGGGAGGTAGATATTTAATCCAGGCATGGCAAGCATTCAAGGCTCGCCCTGTTGTGCCCCGTACACGGAGATTTTACGAGGGTGGATTTCAGCAGGTCATGACAAGAAGAGAAGCTGCATTAATACTTGGTATCAGGTACGAGTCTGTTTCCAAGAGTCATTCCATTTACATCAGAACCAGAGAATAGTAAACTAAAAGGCCCCCTATCTCCCTTGTGTGCTTTGCTTTAGACAAATCCCATGCTTGGTCGCACTTTGGACAATGTGGTCTAGTGAAATTTCCCTGGCTCGTAGCATGATTTTTCATTGATTTTCAATGAATGTTGTTGTGCATTATATTCACTTCCTCTATTTTAAATCTTCAACCATAAATGTTTGTGTGGGTCTCAGGGAACATGTTGCTATGGACAAGATAAAGGAGGCTCATAGAAGAGTTATGGTGGCAAACCACCCTGATAGTGGCGGGAGCCATTATCTTGCTTCTAAGATCAACGAGGCAAAGGATGTCTTGCTGGGGAAGACAAAGGGCGGTGGTTCTGCATTTTAGAACAACGTAGAAGAGACTGATTGGTTCACTCAACTGATTTTTCACTGTAATTCTACACAGTTTTTGTCTTTTATAAATATGCAAATTTTGACATGTTCTTATTTGTCATCAGAAATTTAACTTACATTTCCTTCGATTTATACTAATTTATTGTAATTCAGTGAAGACTAAAGGTGGATTTGTTTTTGGATTATATTTGAATGATTGTATTTTCAGTCATAACTTTGATGTTCTTAATCCTAGTAATTAATTCACTCCCTTCATGGAGAGTGTTATCTTTGTCCAACAAGTTCTTAAACTTGCTTTGTTGACTCCATTTTGCTGAAACCATGGTGTAATTTTCTATGATAGTTTTCTTAAGAAAAGTTTTTTAAAAGGAGGGTAGGCTCTATCGGACTGTAAATCAACTACTTTATCCCGCCTGCACTGGTTGGGGAGCGGACTACCCCTGTTGTGTAGACATTCAAAAGAAAAAAAAAAAAACAAAGGAAATGGTTATGGTACTATCTAAGACAGTCTGCTGACAGATATATTCCCTGGCTTTTGGGGCACGGTTTAAAGTATTGATGCATGAGAAGATGTTCGTAATCCACGGCTCAAACGAGCTGTAAGGTCAATGTGAGGCGTTCTCTGTGAGGGAATAGGTAGGAAAACCACTACAATAAAACACAATTACAGGCAAAATGAGGGAAGAGGTAGGAAAACGAAAACCCAAGACCTCAGCTGTGATCTCATGTCCCCGTCTTTTCTCTCTCTCAGTCCCCTTACTCTCCTCTTTTCTGTCTATATTATTTTTCAATTATCATCGGTTGGGGGTTACTGACCGAGGCTGAGGTTCTTCCGTTTTCAGGGGTACCTTTCGTTTTCGTTCCTTCAAATCTTTTTAGGCTTCTGCAATACTCTTTTGTCCTTCGACGTTCCATTGTCTCAACTACAGACAGGACGAAGATAGACGGAGCTCCTCTGGGCGTTATAGTGGCGTTCCATTGTCACAAGCACGCACCCATGATTACACAGTTGGTCACACTCTCTTGCACTCCACGTCCCACATCGACTTGTTAGAAGGATATCTCAACAAGCGATACTCTTTTCTCCTCTCTTTTCGTCTTTCATTCAATTCAATCGGTCAGAATTCAGAATGGGTTATAGTGGGGGAGTAGATTCTTAATTGTCGTTTTAGTTTGTTAGAATTAATGCGTCTATTGAAACAAACAAGTTAGGTAAGAGCCTGGTAGTGGTGCTTGCCACCATTTCTTATACTAGCCACCACCCATTGCCTTTCTGCTCGTTCCCGTGTACGTTAGCATTAACAATCTCTCCCTCTCCCTCTCCCTCTCCCTTGGAATCGGTGAACTGGCTGGTTTCTTCTTTGGATTTTTTATCCCTGTTGGATTTTAATCTCATTACAGATTAAAATCAATGGGGTTTGATTGATCAATTACATGAAAAATACACCTGCACATATGTGTTGAAAATAATTTTTTCTCCTATTAAAATTAGTTTTCAACTTGTCCCACATTGAAAAATTATTAAACTTGTTTTAAGTTTTTAAATAAGAGCTTATTTATACTCCTTGCAAATATATAATAATAGAGTATGGAGGCTTCTTACTATACAATGTATGTGTATGTGTGTGCGCATAAGACAACTTTAATTTTTGGTGTGAGGCTGACCGTTGATGATTTTAATGGTCATGATCTGATTGGGTGTGATCAAGAGGAACTATTCAAAGTTAGGAATGACAATCGAGCGTCCATTTCTATTCCACAGGGATCCCCATTCCCCATGATTTTTTATAATGTTAAACCATTTTGTTTTTGTTTTTTATTTTATTTAGAAATAAAAATAAAATAATTAGAATTTACAATCCTATTAGAAAATATTTAAACATATTTAATCATATTTTTAAAAATATTAATATATAGATGTATATGTACATATATACATATATAATGTATGCATGCATATATACATTCCACGGCAGGGGGGGGGGATCGGGGTCCCCGTAGGGCGTGCTCTCCCCGTCCTCGTTAACGGGGATGAAAATTTCCCCATCTCCATCCCCACGGGGAGAAATTCATCCCTATTCGGGGTGGATCCCCATGGGGATTGGGGAAATGGGGAAAATTTTCATTCCTATTCAAAGTTAACATTCATTAATTGTTAATTAACTTTTAACAATCACAATGTTTGAAATTGTGACTATTCAAAGAGCCTTTTCTGAATCAACACCCTCATCTTCTCCATGACTCTTCAAAAAATATTTAAGGAATGTGAATCAATCAATTGAACATAGGTTTTTGAAAACCACTATTGTCTCTCTTAGTTTGATTTGTTACTGTCTCTTAGAAGGTTTCTTCGAAAACTCTTCAACTTTGCTGGTTGCGGATTCTTGTCCAAGGCTCTATTGTATCCTGGGTACAAATTTATCTGTAACCCAACAACAAACTCAATAAAACTGAATGGGGGCAAATAACGTTTTAAAGATAATATCTTCAAACACGCCTCAGAGCACTTCTCTTCCAAGTTTCATGACCCTAATACCCAACAATCCCCGAACTTGAAGCACATATTGCACATCTTTCATTTATAATCTCTACATTGCATTCCTCTCATAGTTTGCCTGGGCACTGGTAGAAACACCACGTCTCTTTTTTGTTTCAACCTCCTCAGCATTCTCTCCCACACTCTCCACAACACTGCCCAGGTGGCTTTCTCCTAGGAAAATGGATATGAAAGATAACTTGATGATGGTGATATGATGAACACTTTAAACAATAAAAAGGTGGGGAAAGTTTGTCTACCTTCATCTTCCAAAAGGTTAAATCTTTGAAAAGCTCCAAACGGTTAAGATCACTGCGATATAGAGTTGTACAAAATACAAACTACTTTGCTTAGAAGTTCAAAAGCTGTGGGAGGGGCTACCTCAAAATCTCATCTTTTTACCAAGGGTTCTCCTGCACTTCTACAAACTGCAATGTTAGATTTATACACAAAGAAAGGAGACCTCTGCATCGTAAAGATTTCCCCGAAGACGGTAATGAATTTCCGCTTGTCTCTCCTTGGCCCAAGTAGAAGGTAATAAAGTTGGAAAATATATATCAAGGCTCTTTGCTTTCGCCTACTCCCCTCTCTTATATCCAAGAACCCATCGCTTTTCATTTTGGGCCTTGGCTACATTCAGCTAGCATTCGACAATGAATTGGGAATGCAAGGATGAGATCGGATTCGAATCAGGGTATATTCGAATCCGATTCGATCAAATACAAATGGATCTGGATTCAAATTCGAATTGGATGAAGAAGTCAAATTTTCGGATCTGATTTAAATTTCTTAAAAATTTAATAAATTATTAAAAAAATAATATATAATAATTTTAAAAAAATATAAATATTTTTTCAACTATTCTCATCATATATACATGCTTTTATAAAAAAATAATTAATATAACAAACTAATAAAAATGCAATATATATATATATATATATATAAGGGATTTGAATACGATCCGATTTCTGATTGGATTCTATTTTCTGATCCAAAGACCTGAACAGAGAAAATCCAAATCTAACAAAATAAGATCGAGATTGGATCCATTTGCACCCATGCAATGTTGGATAGGGCTGTTCATAAGAATGCCCAACCCGGACCGACCCAACCCGAGTCGGCCGGGTTTTCATCCGTACCGGTCGGTTTCGGGTTGGGCACATACATAAACCGAAATCTTGGGTCGGTTTCGGTTTTTTTGCGTGAAAACCGAAACCAACCCGACCCGAACCGAACTAGTATTCTACTAGTTTGGTAGTTCATACTTCATAGTTTGAGTAGTTTCCTAATTCCTACTAGTCTTCTACTAGAACTAGAACTCTAGAAGGCCCATTAGGCAATTACAATTAGAATTCAATTAAGTGTCATTTTTTAGTTTTTTACCTAGATTAGAATTTAAAAGGTTTCTAAATTTTTATTTTATTGATTTACCTACCTAGATTTACCTAGTTTTTTACTCTAGAAGGCCCATTATTGACACTTGTTTTTACATGAAGAATTTATTGATTTTATTCTTTACCTGAATTAAATTTAGATTTATCTTGGACTCTTGAATATCAAATTATCAACTAATTCAGATTTTATTTGGCTTTGTACAGGAGCAAAACCGAAACCAATCCAACCTGACTCAAACCAACCAGGTCGATTTGGCCTGTCAGTGAGTCGGTTTCGATTCCCACCTTAGCTAACCCGACCAGGTCGGGTCGGTTGGGAAAATCCCAAAAAACCGACCCAACCCGACCCGTGAACACCCCTAATGTTGGGGAATAAGATGTTGATTGTTGTTTTGGTAAAGTACTTCCATTAAAACAATGAAATTGAGTAAATGAACGTCACTCCATCAACAGATGGAGGTGGTACTTGCTGCCATATTTTAAACAGCCATCGGTCTTTGCTTTTGTCTTCTCATTCCCAATTTCCCATTGAGGTTTCATGAAAAGAGGAATAGAGGAGGGGAGAAATTATCGAGAAGGCAAGATGTGCGTGGCTGCGTGGATCGGAGGAATCTGGATTTCCTGCATTTGGGTTTGGTGGTGTTGGGGTGCACTTCTAATAAGATTCGAACATGTTTTACTTCGCATGTTTACTCCCATTAGATGTGTGAGCAAAGTTTAAAAATCGATCCGGAAATGGAATCATTCTTGCCATTGGTTTTTGGGTCAGTGGTTCTGCTATTTGGGTTAAACATTTAAATATTATAATTGGTGATATGTCATCTTACCTATTAGATTGGAATATTAGGATAAGACGCATATATATACAAGAGAAAAAGGGGTTGACTATTTGAGAATGAGAGAAATGTGAGAAACTGTTGATGGCTGAGAGAGTTTGGAAGAGAGAGAAGAAGAAGAAGAAGAAGAAGAAGAAGAAGAAGAAGAAAGAAGGAAGAGGAGGAGGAGGTCACTTGCAGGCTGCAGTGGCGATGGCGACGACGATTTACAATAGCAATAGTGATGGCGACGGCGACGGCGATAGTGAACTACAGTGGCAGCGGTGAAAGCAGATTTGAGATTTCTCTATCTCAGATCTCTCTCTCTCTCTCTCTCTCTCAGATCTATCATCTAGACCTGCTCTCCCAGATCTCTCTCAGTGTCTCACACATCCCTCAATTGATCTCTCTTTCCAGTAGATCTCATATTTGAGAGATCTTCTCTTTTCATTATTGCTCTAACTTAATAAACCGCAAACCGTTCTTCGGGTCGAACGTTTCAACGGTCAAATCGTTCAGGTCAATGCTTCGTTGACTAATTCAACAGTTTTTAACCAATAACCGGGTTTGGGGTAAAATGGAACCAGTCGCTTGAATGGGTTCCAGTCCGAACGGTCTGACCATCCGGGTCAACAACTGTTCGAAAACATTATGTGTGAGAAACTTTAATTGGAAGTATACCTGGTCAGGCTTGGTCATGTAATTAGGCCCGCGGGCCTGACCTCGGGCCTAACACAGTAAGCCCGACTGTGTTTCGGACCGGGCTCAGGATTTATCAAAAAAGCCCGGCCCGAGCCCGAGCCCGACCGACCCGATTCAACATTATATATTTTATAAAATACATAATGTGTATTTTATATATTATATAAAATATATAAATAATATAATATTTATTAAATATATATATATATATATTTATAATTTAATATATACATTTATTATTTTTTTCTTTATAATTTCTCTCTCTCTCTCTCTCTATTCACCCGCTTCAGCAGTAGTAACAGCATGGGCTAAATTTCGGGCTCGGGCCCAGGCCCAGGCTTCGGGCTTTTTATGAGGGCCGGGCTCGGGCCCAAGTTGTAGGCCCGATGGTCGGGCCGGGCTTGGGCCTTAGAAAAATCTGTTAATACAAAATGAAAGCCCAGCCCGGCCTGGCCCATGAACAGGTCTAATTGGAAGTTTGCCCGATCATGTATTTATAAAATATAGGGACAATTCCCGATAGGTACCCTGTATTTATAAAATATAGGGACAATTCCCGATAGTACCCGAACTTTAAAGCCTGACAATCTAGTACCCGAACTTTCGAAATGTGACAATCTAGTACCTACCGTTAATGTACCGTCAATTATGTATGTCACGTGAAATAATATGCGATTTAAGACTTTTGAAAATGTCAAAATTACCCTTGAAAATAAAACACACTGTTCATCATCTTCTTTCTCAAGAAAATGAAACAGAGTCCAAGCTCTCAACAACCCAAAATAAATGAAGTAACAAGCCCATGTTTTTAAAACCCAAACTCAGAAGCTTACGTGACAATCCTCCACTCTTCAGAAGCTTACGTCTGTGATGCCATAGTCTTGGCCCAGAGCATAATTCAGTCCAACTCCACCAAAGATTTGGTTCTACTTGCCGATGAATCCATAACCAAGACAAGCAAATCAAGCGCAGCCGAAGCCCCAATGCTGCCAGGAGAAACGCCTACAACGAGTGGAACTACAGTAAGCTGCGGATATGGCAGCTTACCGAGTATGACAAGATCATCTTCGTAGACTCTGATTTGGTCACACTCAGGAACATCGATGAATTTTTCCAGTACCCCCAGTTATCGGCCGTAGGAAACGACCAGGTTCTCTTCAATTCTGGGATCATTTTGATTGAGCCGTCGAAGTGTACGTTTAGGAAGCTGATGGATAGGAAGCAAAAGTTGACGTGGTGGAACCGATGGCCGTCGACTCTGAATTATCTAAAAGTTTTCGAAGAGACCAAAAGTAGTGAAAGAGAGAAGCTGCCGGAGTCTCTGTACACGATTCATTATTTGGGGTTGAAGCCATGGATGTGTTACAGGGACTACGACTGTAACTGGGATATGGGGAAACGTCATATATTTGCGAGTGACTCGGCTCACAGAAAGTGGTGGCAAGTGTTCGACGCAATGCCGAAGACATTGCGACCTTACTACAGCCTCACTAAGAAAATGGATGCAAGGATAAACAAGTGGAGAGAACGGGCGAAGAATGCCAGTTTGCCCGACAGGCACTGGAAGATCAAGGTTAAGGATCTCAGGCAACACCATTGATAGATTGATAGATTGATAGATTGAAGAAGCTCACTTTTCCCTTCATTTTTAAACTAACAGCTAACAAGTAGAACCCTAGCCTAGCCATTAAATCAGATAGACGGAATGCATTACATCCAAAGCTGAAAATTGTATCATACAAGTTGATAAAATATTCTAGTGAGATCCTATCATACAAGCTGAAAATTCTAGTGAAATATCAAATATTTCACATGATTTTTTAGATTGCATCAACATATTTCTCATTTTCTCTGAACCCATGAAAAGTAATTGGAAGGCGTAGTGGCATATCCGAAGTTCATACTATTAAAATAGTAGTTATAACCCAGCAGAGGTGACCCTCTAAAGAACAGAGAAAAGATGATTTTTTGAGTTCTGATTTATGTTATTCACATGAGAGGAGAGGAAGAGAGGAATAGGGGTGTCGGTGAAACTGTCGTCGCTCTTTGATTATCGAAGCCCCAAAAGATTGTTGAATACTTCTTCCCCTTTTTTCCTTTCTTAATTTAAAATATGTTTTAAAAATACATGACGGGGAAAACTTCCCGTTAATTTTCTCACATATTTAACCAGGGTGACCATGCAAAATAAAACGTGTTCAAATCTGATTAGAAGTGCACCCCATCATAGGGGTGTCAATTGCACTGGATTTGGTTCAATCTGATCCAGTCCAATGTGAATCCATTACAAATGGACCTGGTCCAATGTAGTCCGATGAATATTTTGAACCGGTCCAGAGACTGTCCAATCTGTTCAAATTCCTGTTAGTTTAGATTGGTTTCAACTCAAACCTGGTCCATTGACACCCATGTTCTTATCTTCTATCAATGGACCAGATATCGGTTTAATCCAATATAAATTCATTATGGGCGGACCAGGTCCAATCCAATATGTCTTATTGGTCCGTCCAATCCATATTCAGTTCTCTCGAAGACTGATTTCAAATTTTCTTTATTGTTTCAAAATTTAAAGTTTAAAAAATAAAACAAGAGAGAAAGTTTCCATTAACAAGACACACATGTATGCCGGGGTATGTGAAATGTGGCGTGCAATGTTGTGATTGGAAGTGCACCTTGGCATGGAAAGTTGGAATTCAAATAAATGAGGAACAAACAAGTTTCAAAGTTTTGATTCATATATCGGGGGCTTCTCGATACGCCCCTTCAGTGGGTGTTTTGAGTCAGACCATGGTTTAGGGGGTAGACGGGCCTTAAATCGACCCCTCTGAACCAGATTGAAAAAAAAAAAAAACTAAAAAAAATGGAGAAACAACCCTTGATACAGGCCGATATGCCCCTACCAACGTATTGACCTATATCAATATTTTGAACTTTGGGAACAATGGGAGGTCAAGGGTAGATATGGTATTTTATAAAAATTAATCCATTAGTCGGCATTTTCCGTTAACGGAAGGGAGGTATTTGTACTTTTATTTTTAAAAAGCAAGGGGAGGTTTTTGTTAAAGTTAAAATATAAGGGAGGTTTATACAATTGTTAGAAAACCCAAGGGATGTTTTTATATTTCAATATTTCATAATATTTATTTATTTATAAATTTCAATATATTTTTTATTTATAGTATTTTAAATATTAATTTATTTATAAAATTTTAATAGTAATTTATTTATAATTGGCTCAATCTGCGTTGAGCTTGAGTAGCTTGCGAGTATCAATTTGAGTCAAGTTTGAATATGAAATTCAAAATTTGATTTACTTGGAGTCGAATTTTGAGCTTTGAGTTTTTGAGTTGGCTCAAGCTCAAGCCACCCAAAACTCGACTTGACTAGGTTCGATTACACCCATAGTGTATAAAATTCACATCCATGGCCATGGATATGGGATACACCACAACTAGGCATGTATCTCACACATCATGTATCGACATGATACGCTTTCTGTATTGGGTTGTATCGCATTGCATCAGCGGATACAATTCGATACTCATGGATATAGAAGTGTATCGGTGCGTAGTTTGGCGAAACTATATATTGAGACTTTTGGACTGTTTTTGAACTTTTAATAAAAAATGAAAATTATAATTTAAAAAATGGAAATAAATAATTTAATAAAAAATTAAAGTTATAAAAATAATTTATTTTATCTATTTCAAATGATTTATATGTTTTATTTTACATGTAAATTATACATTAAAAATGAAAACTGGTTTTTTATTTGAAAAAGTAGAGTTATTATTTATATAAATGCTAAAAAATGTTTTTTCTTAACAAAAATTAATAGAAATTGAAAATTATAAAAGTAATTTATTTGTATACCTTAAATAAATTATGTGATTTATTTTGCAATTATATAAAACAATCATATGTTAAAAATGAAAATATATTTATTATTTAAAAAAATATAGTTATTATTTATATAAAAAATACTAATTAAATAAATTTTCCCAATAATTTTAAAAAATTAAAAATTATATGTGATAATTATTATACGACGCATGCACGTTTTAGAGTCCTAGTACTATTTATTGCAATGTTTCTATTCATATAATCTATTAAAGTTGCATTTCTCATGTGTTTATGCCTTATACATATCCATGCATTTAGTATTATTATTGTACTTATGTAATTTGTATGCATGCATTTCGTAATGTATCCAAGTGTTTCAATATCTTTCATCCATATTCACGCATTTTTAAAACGTATCCATATCTATACGTATTTGAATTCTTCGATAATAATTTGATCCATTGTGGCAATTCATATTTTTGTGTCATACTCGTATTTTTGACCAGGCAAGAGCATTCATGGTTGACATGAATACAACATCATTAAATTGATCGTATCAAAATTTTAAACACAAACATGATTTATTGATTACAAATTTACACGTGTAACACCACATGACCTGCGTAACATGAATTAATACGGTTAACTTATTTAATTCTTTACTAAATGACACATATGACCCAGGAAATCAACATGATTACATTGCAGAGGAGGCTAACCCTAAACCCATTGTGCTTGACTGTTTGGGAGGATATGCATAATGTGTTACATGGTTATATGTATCCATGAACACGGAAAGTGAAAGCGCGGGGAGTAGGCCAAAGAGTTCACATCTCTGCCCGCCCCACAATGCCCCACAGTACATTGTCGCCATATATTGGGAATATCTTCCAAAGTGAGTTTAACAGCGAATGGTAGACCCTCGGCCTCTCAACTACTCTTTTTATAGGAAATTCAACGACCAGGATTAGTCTGATTCAACGATTATGATCATGCACTTCCAGCTTTCTGCACCCTCCGAAATTGAAACAGCGCTGATGCTCTATTCCTCAAACCACAACCTTCATTTATCCCAAATTGTCACCTTCATTGACGGACAAGGCACGCAGAAGTTCATACCAAAGCAATGGTCACCTTCTTCGCCTGAAGATGAACTCAAGCCCACATTTGCTCTTGCTCTTGTCTCACCTTGAGAGTTGAGACATTGACTCGGTTAACTTAACTATCGGGATCTTTGCCCCTAAAATCACACCTTCAAGGTTTAAAATTTCACAAACATACCTCAATATGGGCTGTATGATTATAGCCTACACTTAATTCATTCTCGGGGTTCCTTATTTATCATAAAAAATTCTTTAATCTACATTTAATGTCAAATTCTCTCCCTCATTGATTAGTTAATTGTTCCAATTTGAATTTAAATTCTAGCGCCTAATTCGAATCCTCACTCATTAATTAATGATCCTCTCTCTTCCTTTTGTTACTCATTAATTACATAGCCATCGATTTTACCTCTTATAATTGTTAGTATAAAAACTACCTTAGTGATAAAATAATTCTTAGTGGATGTTTGTCCATAAATGCTAGAATTAATTATTAAAATTTATATATTAATAACTATTAAGATAAATATATTGATTATTTAAAAATTAAAGTAAATATACTTTTTAATTATTCCATCATTTTACAATGGTTACTATGTCCCAATATCTCACATTTTATATAAACCATTAAATTATGGTTTTCTTTTACATTTAAATAATTTATTTAGAATCATATAAAACTTGTAATTATTGTTATTAATATATATTTCTTAAAATTTATTTGAATTTCCTAACATATCTATGCATATCTTGATTTTTCGTCCGGATTCAAAACATATCCCAATACATCTATTAAAATTGACTTTCTGACACACCCCATGTTTCCCATACTTTAAACCTTGGCATCAATTACCATTCAATAAATACTAATTTCATCTTTTATCCAAGAAAGCAACTTCAACGTAGGTGCCTAGGTGGTGGATGTGTGTTTTTTTTTTTCTTTAACTTTTTCCCCTAAACTTCATCAGGATGATCCTCTCCCACCAATCACTCCTACAAATTTTGACCGCAAGCTTGGCTAGCTTGTGAGCTACACGATTACATTCTCTAGGTACAAATCTTAGGGAGATGGAAGTGTTCACAAAGAGATATCTGAAACCACTCACAATGGAGGAAATTCTCCATATGCTCAACTTTTGGTTTTCTCATCTAGCACATCTTTTGCGTAGGCTTCATTTTTTAAATTACTTGCATCATACTTTATCTTTTCACCTTTTTTTTTTCCTTATGGTAATTAGCTAGCTAATTTTCTTCTTTTCCTTAATGTTAATTTAATGTTGAATATAACCTACTTTTATTTGTCCTCAACACTTGAGTTTTTGATGAAGCAAGGATCGAAAGGAAACAAAGGGTAAGAAAGAAAATTAGAGGTTCAAATGTTAGATCCCACTTCTGATTTGTAAAGAGGATCAGATAATATTCTGAGTTAATGAGGGAAGACTTAGTTTCTTACACTTTTTCTTTCATTGGAAGCAAAAAAATACAACTACTTGATATACTGCAATTAACACGCTATTTACAGATATACCAGCACAGATTAGATTACATAAAACTGATAAACAAAAAAAAAAAAAAACATACTCAAACAACAGACATTGGAACAACACCGAGGAAAAAATTAAACATGCAGGTTACCGGTTTCCCATATTGGTCACAAATGGGACGAGCCTTCTGTAGTCTCTCCTCCTCCCAAGAGGACAAGTGTCAAGCACCCGTCCCAAAATCAGGCGTGTATTTTGCAAAGCTACCTCTCTTGCTGATGGACCTGATTCAACCACACCTCCCGGTACTGCTGGTGTCGAGCCAGTACCAAAGCCTGACCCCATGCTGAATTGCAACGGTCCACTCCGAGCCTTAAACGAGCTCTGAGGAGCAAGAATCTTATCCTCAGCCCCACTAAATCCATTCTCCAAATATCCAGGCTCGTGAGGGTGGGAGCCAGTAAATGAACTACAGCTTTGCAGAAGGGCTTCCAACACACTCAATGCCTCCCAACACAATGTGCTCTCCACCAGCTGTGACACAATTGCATACACATGTGGGCTCTGGGCAGCATCCATGGGTGTGTGCTGGAGCAAAGCCTTGAGCATGAGCAGTATCACTCGTTGATATTCAACTGGCCCCTTCTCCAGGAGTCGTAACAAGTGCCCAAATGCCAATGCTGAATGCTTTGGAAACCACACAGCACACAAAAGTGGTGACACACAAGCAAGTAGGTTATCAATGGAAGTGATTTCACCACGGGAGTAAGCAAGAAATACAGTTGCCAGATCGTCCAGTGATTTTGCCCTGCACCAAATTGCAATGTTGGAAGCGACGGAACAAGCTTTTTGGTACTGTTGTTGTAGCGGGGAAGCAGGTCCAACTGCCGAGTCCTTACTGAGCTGTAAGCAGAGCCAGGGAAGCAACCCAGTAATATGCATCAGAAGCCGTGTCTCAGCATCCCCAAATATGGAGTCACACGAGTGCACTGTAATCCGTGAGAGGACTTCAATAGAAGACCCATGACTTACTGTTGAAATAAGCCCTTTAAGAACAAGAGGTTGCACTCCTTCAAAGGCTGGAACCTTGCCATTCACTGGTGGAGGTTCACTGCCAATTCTAGATTCCATTCGTTGAAGTTCTTCTGGGCCACAGCCAGTGGTGTCAAGCTCATCACGGGGCATGCTTGAAAGGAGTACATTCTCTGTCGTTCTGTCTCGGAATGATAGTCGATCAATCACACGGGCAAAAAGCTCAAGCACTTGACAGTAAACATGCACAAAATCTGTGTGCATTATTGCTACACAGCCCCAGAAGAGCTGTGGATAGAGTATCACCTTCTCAGGTTCCATGTTCTCCACCATCACTTGCAAAGTCAACAGAATCTCCATGATGAAGCCCAGAACCGCTGGCACGGGGTTCCCAAGGCACCTGTGGAGACACCGTAGGAGGGAAACACATGTGTCACTTGTCACATTGGGCCGTAATGCACGGTAAATTTGGTGAGAGCGGCATGCAAGGTGCCTGGATGTGCACTCCATGGCCCATTTAAGAGCCTCTGCACCCCATGTCTCCCGGAGATCCCCTTGAAAAAAGATTGCATCAACCATGCTCTGCACTAGGGCCGACAGAAGGGCAGCACTAGGGAGTTCAGTCCGTGTGACAGTTGGGTCTTCATTCTCCCACATCATGCTCCCTCGCTTCGACTGGACATACTTGATCAGGCTTACAACTTGCTGTTTGTTCTCCCCATCACAATTTTCAACCCCATATAGCTCCAAGTGCCTACCTGCAAGCGAGTATAGCAGATTAACAAGCAAGTGCTGGCAGTGCTCTAGCACAATATCTTCAGAGCTATCCATTGAGACAAATGTGACATGAAAGAGCAAAGGTAGGTGCTCTCTAAAATCTTCATCATTCTCATAAGCAATCTCTGCAAGTAGAATCAATGCTATATCAGCATGAGTGAGTGAGTGCTGTTGGTGCCCCTGCAGAGCTGACTGGAGTTCTCCAGCATTGACCCCATGCAACCCAATGCCAGAAAGCAACCCATCTTCCCCAGAGTTCGGTGTATCAATGAGATAGTCTCCACTGTCTCGGGAAACATGGCGACTCCTCAAGCTCCCAGTTGAGCTTCGGACCCCCATCAATGGCCCTGACATGTTTACCAATGCTGGAAGGAGCTGTCCTGACCGACCAGCAGTGACAGGAACAATGTTCATCTCTGGAGGAATTGGACTTAGTGGCCCTGAAATGCTACGGCCTGTCACGGCTGCAGTTCGCCAACTCAGACTCCCACTTGTGTTCCTAAGTGGACCATCAAGTGAACCTCGTACTAGCAATGGTGACATGTGTGGTTGACTGTCCATAACTGATGCAACTTGAGTTACTGTAGGTCCCTGAGAGAACTCCAAGACAAAATTTCCACCAGCATCACCCTTGTTTGCACTTGGTCTGACTGGTTCCACACAATCCTCCAGCATCCGCTGAGCTAACTGGTAAACCAAGTGATCAATTGTGCGCTGTGGGCATATCCGAGCCAGGTACAAGCTAACACGTTTGGCAACTGAAAAGTAAGTTGCAAAAGCTCCGCTTATTTCAGCAGAAGCATTGGAATCACAATCTTCTATTCCCTTGGTGATCAAGAAATCAAGAACAGGACTGATATTCTTGGGCTTGCTAGCAATTGTGCTCCATAGCTTTTCAATTTCATCAGGAAACTGGTCTCCATGTCGCCATGTAACATAGTAAAGACTTTTTAATAATCTTTCACTCCACCCTGAATCTTTAAGTTTCCAGAAGTTTAGGTTCTCAATCCAGGGAGCCATGCATGTTAAGACCTGATGCTGTGCAATTATGTCCACAGCATCAAGTTGTCGCTGCATGATTTCCTCACAGAGGTGCTGGCTCAGCTCTGGATGATCTTTGGCAAGCTTGCATGAAAGTTTGTATTGGAACTGCTGGTAGGAGTCGGGGAGATTGCCAACAACTGCAGCTCGATAGCGACCTGAACCCTCAGTGCCTTCCTCAGCCCATTCACGGACAGAGAGTGTCTCAAGCATCTGAAGTGCGTCATCACGGATTTGTCTGGATGGATCTACCACCTTGTAGAGGATCAAACTCAGAAGTCTTTGAATTTCACATTTTGGGATCTCTTGGCGCATGTAGACTTCAGCAAGCACACTGAAATAGCCATCAGCTATGGCAGCATCTGAGTAGTAGCACTAAAGAGAAATACAATGTTATACTCCTTTCTGAAGATATTAATAAGGTATTGTTGTAACAAAAAATAACAATAGGGAGAGATGCAACATGAAATATAGCGAGGATCTATACCTCCTCCAAGAATCATTCAAGCAAGGGAATTGACTCTATAGTTGGACATCCTTGTAAACTAAGTTAAGACAATTACCTGGTCAATGCAGGCAGGAAACAGGTCCAAATTTGTCTGCAGAAGATTCTTCAGAGCTGTTTTTGCTAGGGAAACGCGGAGGTGGCCAGTCCTATGTCTATCTCGTCCAGCAGAAGCACGGCCTCCATCTCCTGTATATTTTGAATAAGATGGGGTCCTTGGATCAGCAGGTGAATACCCAAAAGGTGCCCTAGGTGCTGGCTCAATGAACAAACTGTTAATCCATGAAATCACCCTGCCACTCATCTTTCTTGCGTTGTCATCAAAGCATGGCCCATACAGTAGTGAAGCCATGGCATTCATAGAGGCCCATTGAATTGCCTCAACTTGCTCATTTATTTCTTTATCAAATGAGATTTTGTCTATTGAATCCTTTGAACGACTGTGCTGAGCTGACTTGTATCGCTCAATTTCACGACGGTAATCACTGACAGCATCCTGACTCCACATACTACCTGTGTCATCACACCAAGAGAGAAGAAGATCAAACAATCGCTTTCGGGTTCTGACATCAAATTTCTCTGACCTTGACTCCACAAATTCTGGGGCCAGTGATCTTAGAACAGAGGCTAATGCAAAACGGAGAGGTTGCATTTCTTGAAAGCTCTCAGGGGGTGCAGTTACAATCTGTTTGGTTGTTTCTTCAATGAATTTCAAAAAATGTAGACGAAAAACCGGTTTCCGACTCAGCATTCCAGGCCAGATATTCTCAGCAACAGTACGATATATATTTGCAATGTGAACACGGAGTTCGTCACGGCGGGCTTTTTGACTCTGCATCCATTACAAGGAATATATTTACCAAGGCTTTGGTTAGACATTGAAAAATCTGAGAAATGTCAATATGCATTAAAATAATCTCCCTAACTGAGGTGTCTAAGCAAGCACATGTATTTAATCTTTCATATCAAGTCATTTCCTACAATATATGCAGGCATTGCCTATGTGACCAGAACTGAAATATATTATAATTGAAAAAAAAAACTATTAAGTTTTCTCTTCTTAGGAATAAAGATCTCTTTGGTTAAAGTACGGGATATCTTAGGCATCCATCATTTATCATACCTTCCATTTTGGTTTTCCCTCTGTTTCCAGTGAGACCTCCTCAACAAAAGATGCAAGCTCACCAAACATGATTTCACAGATTTCCAAATGTGAGTGACCCAAAGCCATTGTAGCTGCAGTCTGAAAAGCAGAAAATGAATAAAAAAGAAAATGAAGAAGATCCATTATACTTTTCAATCTAAATACCAATTTTTTTAACATGATAGTTTTTGTGGCATAGAAATGATTATGTTCAGAATTTGGAAAAGGATACCTAAATAACCAACAGTGAACCCTAGGAATCAATTACCAAATAACATAAACAACTATATCGCATTCATGATATTTGTATCTGCACTGTTCCCAAATAGAGCCTAAAAGACAAAGCAATATGTAATCCAGTTTACCCATTATCAAATGGTCCTTCAAACAATCAATCAAAATGATTTTTACCAACTACCAAATGGACTTTTCTCCAGACAAACAAATGTAGCTTTTAATACTGTTCAAAAGACAGAAAATATTGGACATCATATTCAAAATAAGTTATCTGTAGGTCCAATCACCCCCCTCCCCCATACATACCAAATACTGTTGCTACTCTACCCCTATCATTAATCCAACAGATACAACTATCTAGGAGTGCAAATCAAATTGCCGATTTGAAGAATTTCAACTACATCAAGTTTGGGCCCATTGAAAATGTAACAAATACCCAGACCAACCAACCCAATTTGCATTCCTACCACCATCATAGAGTTGGTCCTTCAAAAGATGCAGGAGCAATACCAATCCACAAAGATATTGCCAAATTAGTGATTCTAAAACATAAAAAGGTTGAATTAGAATTAACTTACTATGTGAGCTTCAGATCCAGATTTGAGTGAAGGAAAAATAAGATGGTAGAGTTCTTTGGTTGCTGCTACACCACCAACTTCTCTACTATCAGGTGGACAAGAGCATGCAAACATTGCATACATGAGCCACTGATCTAGCTTATTTTCAGCTTCCTGTGACTGATGAGCCTTCCCACCTAACTCTATAGGTGTTATATGAGCCAGGCGTTGCACAACTTCCAGCCTGCAAACTCAACAATAAGTCACAAATGCAACCTTAGTGGTTTCTAGTTGAAAATGATCAATTTTGAGTTAGAAACAAAACTTGAATAGCATGAGATATTAGAAGCACCATAACACATATCAATCAATTTCTTAAGAGATGAGCAAAATTCCTAAATGTTAACTTCTGTGAACCACATGGAGATTTTCTGTGCTGAGATATACATGGAAACATGTTTTGCTGTTCTATTTTAAAGACTATTTTCATAAATGAATGTTTCCTCAAATTAAATGTTTAGATTTAGATCTACAAGGTTCAGAAAACACTTTAGTCCAACAGGAGTTCAACTAGATCAAACTCATGTTTCTTTTTCTTTTTTTTTTCCTATTATTGACAAAAAAAAAATCATAGCAGTGTGAACAGAAACACAAAACAACAGAACTCCTTTAACAGAGAGTATATGCCAAACCAGACATGTATTTATGGAGAAAAAGAAAAAAAATAAAAATAAATAAAAGCAATACCTTATCTGGAAAAAGCAGGTCCTAAATATATAGGTCACTCCTATCCTAATAATCGTGGCCACAGTATCAGCTATCAACTCAGGTTATCTTCTGATGCATCGGAACAAACTGTTAGACGAGACCCTAGCCTCTTTGAGGCTATAAAGAATCAAGACAGCTTGTCTTCCACTGCCAGTCCCAAGCCTGGATAAAGGAGGGTTGTGTCAGGTTGGCAGCTAGCACTAAAACTTTTACCAAACTTTCTTGATCATGGATCCTGATTTTGCACCTATGAAGGGCCATCTCACTTAAATGCCAATCTATTTTGTACATGGCACAATGAATGATTTTTCATATTCTTTATTTTTTGAGATTATAATAATAAAGTATATATTATTAGACTGGATTGTTCATTTTGTGGGTTTATGCACTAGTTTCTTTTATTATTTTCTTGTTTGTTAGGATTCAATCAACATATATGTTATTGTATAATGTCTTGAACCCTTGAAAATATTTTCTGAATTTTCTTTTCTTTCTTCTTTTTCTTCTCATGAATAGGTTGATTTTCTATGTCTTCTTTTTTGATCAGTATGTTGATTTTCTATGTTTTCATACAAGTTAATACTTTTTCTATGAAGATTATGGAAAATTACAAATGAAAGATGGTTGCTAGTTGCTATGGAACCTAAGGAATTAGCCTAGGATTCACGATTTTTACTTAAAAAAAACAAAAAAAAATCTAAAATCCATCACCTAGGTGACTAGGCAACAAGGCACCCCTCATGGTCTAGCCTCGCCTTGGTGCCTTGATATGGTGTCAAATAGGCAAAGGATATACTAGGGTGGTTTCTAGGAGCAACTTGTCACAACAATGTCTGGTTATGGTGTTAAATAGGCAAGGGTTCCTGCACCCTTTTGGATGGGAGTAGGTAAAGAAGCTAGTCCAAGAAACATGATCTCATTTAATCACTTAGAATGTAGGAATATTAACAAGAAAGATTATGGAATTAATAAACACAATGAAGAGGAGGAATATTGCATACTTACAAGATACTAAATGGAAGGGCAAAGAGTTGATAATAAAATAATTTTAATCAAACTTATTTTAGGAGAGAAAGTCAGTAATGTAATTAGTGCCCATGCACCACAAGTTTAGAAGAAAACATTAAAAGAGAATTTTGGAAAAACCTAGAACTAATCCAAGAAATTCCAAGTGAAGAAAAAAGATCTTAAAAAGAGGAGATCTAAATGGATGTGTGGAGAAAGTAAGTGCAGGTTATGTTATGGAGCATGGAGGATTTGGGTTTGGGGAGAGGAATGAAATAGGAGATGCAATCTTAGAATTTGTAATTACTATGTAAATATCCATACAGGAGTATGAAAATGAAATAGTGGGGAAAAAACAAGAAACAATTTCATTGTAAATCCAAGATCTCCATAGGATGCATCACTATTTTTAATTTTTAATTACGTCATACTTTAGAAGCTTCAATCATGCGTCCAGATCATAATTCTTTGATGCAAAAATCAACTAATTTGATTGGTCCAACTAGCCAAGTTGTCTCCTCCAATGGAAGCCATATTGTTCCCTTTCTGCAACTTTTGAGCACTCAAAGCTAGATTTGTTGGGCACCAGGAAGTGTAGGTCAAACTCTCCTTTAGAGCTGATCGTATTACACGTTCTAAGCTCTCCAAATATTTTATATATTAAGAAATGCAGATTTCTAAGGAAGTGTGAGATCCTATTAGAGCTTTCATCCTTAAGGATTAGGGCTTCTAAAGAGATACCTTGTCTCTTTACTCTAATTGGAATCTTCCAACTATTCTCTAATCTGTGGTCAGGATTAAAAAAAAACCTCTAAAACTGCAAAGAGTCCAACAACACATTTGCACTCAAGTCCTTAAGTCTTGGAAATTATCACAATGGCTTGTTCATGCATAGTAAATTATAATTCAATCCTTCTACACTACAATGGCCAAATCTGATTGTGATACCACGTCCATAGCCGTTGCCACAACCAATCACCATTTCATGGTATTTAACCAAGAGTCTGATATAAAAGCCTCATAAAACTCAATTTCTTGTTTTGAAACTCTTTCAAGGAAGCTCCTAGCATATAATCACCTAGGTTATTAGGGATTAGACACTGCTGCAGGATAAGCCCTAGAAACTTTCCTTTGAGTTCACTCCTTTGGAACTAAAACGTACAACCCTAGTGTAATTAGGATTCCTCCTCAGAGTCCTAGTTCAACCAGAATTCTTTCCACATTCATCTGGGTGTTAGCAAGGAGCTTGTACAAGAATCCTAGCCTCATTAGGATTCCTCTACAGAGTCCTAATTCAACTAAGACACTTCGCCCAACTCAAGTTCTTGGCAGTGACACTCTCCTCTTGTTTGAGGGTGTGAATCCCTTGTTGGGCATAGTTTTTAAGGCACCAAGGCGAGGCTAGGCGACAGGGGGGGTGCCTTGTCACCTAGTCGCCTAGGCGATGGATTTTTTTATGTAGAAAACATAGATCCTAGGGTAGTTCCCTAGGTACCATAACCATATTTCCTTAATAATTATTCATAATTTTCATAAGAAAAGTATAGAGTTCATGTTAAAGTATAGAAAATCAACATATTCATGAGAAGAAAAAGAAAAAGAAAAAGAAAATTCAAAAAATATAGGGGCTGAACCCTTATTTTTGTTATAGGAAAAGAAGAAAAGAAAATGTGTTGATTAGACAATTTTAAGTTCTTCCTTACTTATTGGTTCAGGTTTTAAAGTCTTTGGAGGTTCAATACAGCATTTAGCAATGTTTATATTGATTAAACCCTAACAAATAAGAAAATAATAAAAAGAAATTAGTATATAAACACACAAAATGAATATTTTAGTTTAATAGTGCCTATTATATAATTATAATGTCAAAAAATAAAGAATAAAACTGTTCGGCGATTAGGCGAGGCCAGCCTCAAAGGGCGCCTTGTCACCTAGGCATCGCCTTGACAACTGTGTTGTTGGGCACTGCCAGAATCATAGAATCATTCACAAGCACCCAACATAAGGAGTCTCATAGCTTCAGAGAGTCTTGTTCATGGACTAGGCTCGGTCTTGGCTTTTGCCAAAATTTAAATGGGCCTAGCCTGAAGCCCGAACCCAAAATAGTGTAAACTGGGCATGAAGCCTGACCCATGAACAGGTCTATCTGCAGATCTTTAGCAACCGTCCTCATAGTATATCAAAGTAGTTGATCATAACCCAAAATTTATGAAATTGACAGTGACACAAATCCTTTCATTAATCAATCACAAACTAGATTTTATCAGTGTGTATAAAGACTTAAAATGAAGATTAAAGAAGTTGGAAGAAGTTTTGATTATAGAAGAGCAAAATGGGAACACAATTTTTTCATACAATTGAAAATGGAAGAACTTTGTGACAATGGATGTGAATCGTGAAGAGATCTATAGTCAAGAGGAGATTGCTAAACCTTCAAGAGATCATTAGAAGAAACATAATTGCACATTTAAGGCTCAAAAAACCATAGCAAAGAACTGAATAAATCAAATAGGAAAAAATTAAGAGACTGTAATAGGTATTTGTCTTCCTTTTGGTCTTTAGCCATCTTCCCTTCTTTATGTGTCGATTACTTGCCATTTTAACTTGTCTTTATTGTTACTATATGCTTTGGTTGGATTCAAAAAACTCTTCTGTAGTTATATGAATTTTTCATTTTCTTTTGAATTATTGTGACATAGTAAGTGAAACATATCAAAGTAGTAAGCCAATTATCCAATCACCAATTCCCTGTTGGTTCTTTTCTGGAAAATATTTAAAAAAATAATGATTTTAATGAAAATAGATTTTGGGAATGATATTACAAATGGGGATATTTTGCCAAATATCGTCTATATTGCAAACCATGCTACAGACAATTTACAAAAATGATCATTTCTCTATGTATTTGTCACACGCATTTGGGAACGACTCTTTTCCTTATTTGGGTGCAAGTGAATTTTGGCATTGGAAGTGAAAAGGTTATTTGATCGAGGAACGGATAACCTAAAAAATGAGGTAGATTCTATGGAGGTGTACCAGAGCTGCATTGATTTGGACTATTTGGAAAGAACAAAATCAAAGAATTTTTTTAGTTAGGAAAGAAGTAAGTGATAAAAGAACATGTTATGACTAGTGTGATACATTTGGGCTAAAGCAATAGACATCTTCTCACAATTCTCCGACGATGATATCTGGAGGAAATGGGGAGAGGTGGCACGAAGTTCTTCAAGAAAAGAATCAGCTTTTTCTCTTTGGTTGCATCCTGTTGGAGATTTTATTAAACAAAATTGAGGGGAGTAGTCAAGGAAATCTAGGCTCTTCTAGAGTAGAGTGTTGTTGCTTTATTCTAGGGAGGAGAAGGTGTTGGGGATTCTATTAGAGAAGAATTCATGGCTGTTCTTCCATGAGTGCAGATTTAAAAAGAGTTGAACATGGAGCAGTTGATTATTGAAGGGGACTCTAAGGTGGTGGTCTGATGGTTGAAGAACCCAGGAACTGGTTAACTAGCAACATGACATTAAGGACACAATAGGTTCGAAGATTGGCAAATGGGATGACTAATACCTTACCAAAACAAGGGGTTAATAGGGAATTTGAATTGGGATAAATTGTAATCTGATTTTAGGTCATTGTGAGAGGTTACACCTTGCTCCCATAGTTGCCAAGGTGATGCTTAGGCGACAAGGCGCCCTTTGAGGCTCGCCTCACCTAATCACCTAGCAGTTTTCTACTTCCTACTATAAAATACTTTTTTATTCATTCTTTTCTGAGATTATAATTATAAAATAGACATTATTAAACTAAAATAATCATTTTGTGTTTATATACTAATTTCTTTTTATTATTTTCTTATTTATTAGGGTTTAATCAACACAAACATTGCTAAATGCTGTATTGAACCCTCAAAGACTTAAAAACCTGAACCAATAAGTAAGGAAGAACTCAAAATTTTATCTAATCAGCACATTTTATTTTCTTCTTTTCCTATAACAAAAATAAGGGTTCAGCCCCTATATTTTTTGAATTTTATATTCCTGTTTCCTTTTCTTCTCATGAATATGTTGATTTTCTATAGTTTAATATGAAATTTATACTTTTCTTATCAAAATCAAGAATAATTATTAAAGAAATATGGTTATGGTACCTAGGGAACTACCCTAGGATCTATGTTTTTAACATAAAGAATCCATCACCTAGGAGGCTAAGCGACAAGGCGCCCCCCAGTTGCCTAGCCTCGCCTTGGCGCCTTGAAAACTATGCTTGCTCCTTTGCAAGAGTGCTTCTATTGTATATATACTTCGATGTTTCTTTGATATTTGAAGTTATTTATCAAGAAGTAGAGTTTTGGGATGATATGTTACATGATGAAAGGTGTCGCCACTTATTGATTTCCTGCCCCTTTGTTTCAGAGATCTGGTGTTGGTTTTTCTCTCTTTTTGGTTGCAGGTGGACCTCCCCTCCAAATGTGCAAAGTTTGTCCAATTCTACTTCAGTTAGGGGATTAAAGAGGAGAGGTAAAATTCTATGGAGATGCATAAGAGCAGCTATCTGTTGGACAGTTTGGGAGGAAAGGAATTAAAGGACCTTCCATGAGAAAGAAAGAAATAAGGATGTCATCATCAAATTAATTTCTATTAGGGTGGCTCATTGGACTAAGACTATAAAAGCTTTTTGAAAACAATTCAGCAGGAGACATTATCAGTAATTGGAAAGAAGTGGCTTGGTCAGCTCCATTAAAGACTGCATCTAACCCAGTTTGATGGTAGCATTAAAGACTGCATCTAACCCGTCAGGTATAGGAGGTATTTTCAGGGATGAAATAGGTTAAATTATTGCCATGTATTCTGGTTCTATTGGATGGGGGCATTCTCTAAGAGCTGAAATATTGGCTGTTCTGGAAGGGGTAAAAAGAGCCCAGGAGCTGAATATCAGAAAACTGATGGTGGAAGGTGATTCTAAGCTGGCTATCAGTTGGCTACAGAAGGAAGAGTTCAGTTTGTGGAAATACCTAAATGAGAAAAAGAAAGTTGAACAGTTTACTCAAAACATGGAAATCAAATTTCAGTGGGCTAAGAGGAGTGCCAATTCCTTGGCAGATTCACTGGCCAAACAAGGGGTGGGAAGAGTCGATCTATTCTGGGCAATAATTGTAACTTGAAATGTACCTTTAGGGAGGGTTCAGAGATTTTACCCCTCCCTCTTGTATATTTTTCTCTTAATATCTCTTAATGAAATATGAAAAGGTCATGAATAGACATGGGAAACAACAAAATATGAAAAGCAACGGAGATGGTTTGGAACAAAAGGACGAAATGGCTAAAATGGAAAAAGGTTCAGTTCTTGATGTATGTAAAAATGTACATCAAGAACTGTTGATGGTTGTAATAGATGATGTGTGGGCTGTTGATGGTTGTAATAGATGTTTGTAAAAATACAGAAAAGACAGAATGAAAAGAGAGAATGCACAGAATCACTCAAGGTACCCAGAATCACTATAGCATTCATGGGTATCACTCATTACAGAAATAATAAACCAAAACTCACTCAGTATCATTCACCATCTTTTGCACCAAGGACATTTATACACAACTGTCACTGTCATATTTTGATTCCAAGAAATAACTTCTAAACTACTAAACCGATTACACAAATTTTAGATACCACTAAACAATGACAAAACAAATCAATCTCTTAGGTTGGACCCTACAGACATGTAAAATGACTAAAATACTCTTATTGTCCAAAAATACAAAAATAAAAATCTAAAAGATTCCCATTTTGACTATTCGGTTCCCATATCAATATATCAAGGCAATAATAATATTCTTTAAGTATGTCTACAAACTGCAATATAAAACTAGTTTATTCAGGTAATCTTATGACATTAAACCTATACAAATGATATACAAGTAATAGTTGAAAACAAGAAAAGTATGATAGATTAAGCAAGATTCTTCTGAATAAAAGTCTGGACATTAGACAGAAAGGCATATGATACCAGATGGAGCAAGATTTAAGAAAATGGAATCCTTTATCACATAGCTGTCCACTTTATTAACTCCAGCAATATGGAAATAAATGCTTTCTAGCTTGCAATAGAACAGATTCATAATCACATTTTAGCAAAACTACAAGTGAAAGGATAAATAGTGTGAAAGCTTCTATACGAAGGAAAAAAGCCAAAAAAAAAAAAAAAACTACAGGCTAAATTTCAAATGGATGTTAAAAATTTTTCAAAGAAAAAGACTTCTGTAGACTATATGTAAAAATTGGTCATTGTATAATGATGAATAATCCTACAGCACATAAAGGATATTAACTGAATACATGTTACTGTAAAGTTTTATTGTTATCTAAATTTGAGAGAGAGAGTACTTACTTTGCCTCTTGCACTGAGTTTGGGCAAATCTCATCAGCATATTTCACAAGCTCACTAAGACAGCGGGCCCATCTGTTCTTGTCAGTGTCAAGAATAGATTGAAGTGTCACATCAGGAGGAACTGCATCAAATTCCCTCCGTACATCATAGGGGCGGCCAGAATCCCAATAACAGCTCTGAACAATGTCATCCTGTAAATTTTAAAGGACTAAGTTCAAGGCTAACCTTACAGAGAATAAAAAGGATTCGCAGAAAAGTAAACAAATATGGTAATAACAAACCCCATTTTCTTCAAGGACATCAATAATAAATATTGGCTCAGCTTCATTTTTCATTTTATGATCAGATAGTTCATTTATTGAAAGGTCTCTTATATCATTTCTTAATGCCCGAACACAGCGTAACAACTCTAATGCTGTATGCCTGATCTGAATATCCACAGAACTGAGAAAGATAAGGCCAACTGCATCTATCTCAGAAGCACGAAACTCATTTATTGCTTCTCCTGACTGATGGAAAGAAAATTTTTGAACTTTGTCGTTTCCAAGGCCCACTCGCTTTGCATCCTGAACATCATAATCTAGTCTCTCCTCAGATAAACAAGCCCTCCAGAAACGCATAAGTTCCACCAGGCGTCCCAGTGATGTTTGAATGAGAAGAGGAAATTCATCTGGAAGCCGTAGGATGAAGTTGGCCATCCCTCTCATAACTGCAAAGCGACGATGTGGAAGATATCTTACAATTCGGTTCAGCACCTGAACTGCTTCTTCACGGACACCAGGATCAATACTTATACCATGTTGAGGAATTATTTCGGTGATTTTGTCACTTCGGCCAACCTCTTCAATCAAATAAGGTATACACTTCAGCACTGACCGGAAGAGATATCCTTGAGATTTTTCCTTGGTGACAGCATCTGGAAAAGTTTAAACCTCATTTTGTATTTCTATCCTCAAACAAAGTATCATGAATTTCAAAAAGCATATACATAAAATTTTCAGTCAAACATAAAAACGATTACAGGAAAGCTACAACAAAACACTGGCACACAGAAACAGAAATTGAAGAGCATCAGAAAGAAACTGAAAACTTAGGCAATCTAAAGTTATGAGTCATCAGTATCCTGTGCCCCAGTTACTCAGTTTCGCAGCAAAATTATACCCAATGTTTCATTAATTTTGATTAATAGTGTGATGAATGGAAGATATTGTTAAATTGACATATGTAGGATGTGTCAACCGGAATCTAGCACAAGTACTTGATCGACAAAAGAAAAACCATGAAAGTCAAGTGCAAAAACCAAAACAACTTGTTTCTTGGGTACAAGATATTGCTTTCAACATTATCTATCACAGAAAAAGGACGTTGCCATCAACATTGTGTACATGAGAGGTGAATAATAGAAATGGTGTATGTGATAATAGTAGATAAGAATTTAAAAAGTGAAATTGTGAATGTTAAAAGAATTGGGGATAGAATAATTTTAATTAGACTTGTTTTAGGTGAGAAAATCATTCATATAATTAGTGTGTTATGCACCTCAAGTGGGTTTAGAAGAAACCATTAAAAAACAATATAGGGAAAACTTAAAAGGATTAATCCAAGAAATTCCAAATGAAGAAAATACTTTTGAAGGAAAAGACATAAATGGGCTGTGGGGAAAAAGTATAGGATATGATATGGTATATGGAGGATTTGGGTTTGGGGAAAAGAATGAATCAGGAGGTACAATATTAGATTTTGGAATAGCTTATGATATGACAATTTGAAACACCTTTTTTTCAAAAGAATGATGAACACTTAATAACATTTAAAAGTGGATCAAACATAAGTCAAATAGATTTTTTTTCCTTTACTAGGAAAATAGAGTGAATGATGTGTAAAGATTGCAACATTATTCTAGAAGAAAGCTTAACAATAGAACATAAATTAGTGGTGATAGATGTACACATAAGGTAATGGAAGAGAAATAGGGAAGAAAATAGGTCTCTGAGAATTCAAGTGGAAAAACCTAAAAGGAAAAAAGTTAGCTCAATTTACTAGGAAAATAGAATGAATGATGTGTAAAGATTGCAACATTATTCTAGAAGAAAGCTTAACAACAGAACATAAATTAGTGGTGATAGATGTGCACATTAGGTAATGGAAGAGAAATAGGGAAGAAAATAAGTCTCCGAGAATATAAGTGGAAAAACCTAAAAGGAAAAAAGTTAGCTCAATTTAGAAACAGGTTGATAATAGAAAGGAATTGGAATCTAGTGGAAAGATTAAAATGATATTTGGCTTGAAATGGCAAACAACATAAAGAAAGTAGCAAAGGATGTCTTGGGAGAATATAAAGAGAAATGGAATGTACTAAAGAAATTTGGTGGTGGAACGAAGAGGTTCAAAATACATGTTACAAAGAATGGAAAAAAAGTTAAAAATGCAAAAAAAAAAAACACAAAATATTTAAAACAATAAGAAAAAAAGTTCAACAAAAGTGAATGAAGTTAAATGTAGGGCTTATGATGAGCTTTTCCATAAATTTTTTTGATGAATATGAGCTTTTCCATAAATTAGGCACTAAAGGAGAAAATAAATGTATAAACTAGCAAAGTTGAGAGAAAGGAAAGGCAAAGATTCAAACCATATTAGGTGCAGTAAAGATAAAGATCAAAGAGTCTTGGTAAAAGATAAGGAAAACAAGGAAAGGATAACATTGATTAGAGCCACATTGGCAAACCTCCCTATTTACTTCCTCTCAACCTTTAGAATACCATGTAGAGTAGCAAAGAGGCTAGAAAAATACATGAGAGATTTCTTTTGGGACCCAGGGGAGGAGAGGAAGGCTCACCTGATAAATTGGGATCAAGTTAGAATGCCCAAGGATAAAGGGGGTCTGGGAATAGGAAATATTTCACTTAGGAACGTAGCTTTGCTAGGAAAATGGTTGTGGAGAGCAATTTCTACAAAAGCTGCCCCTCATGTTTCCTCATCTTCTCCTTGGAAAACAATTTTTGAAATTTATCCAATATTCATTAATTCCATTCGGTTTGATGTGGGCCAGGGTAATAAAGTTCGTTTCTGGGAAGACCTTTGGGTGGGAGATAGTCCACTCAAAGATCTCTTCCCTGACCTATACACTTTGTCAAACTTCAAAGGGGAAACAGTAAGCATTTTGGGTAATCTTGGCCCAAATTGGGGTCAATTTGAATCTGGGATTCAGGAGGGGCCTCAGGGAAAATGAATGTGCCTCTTTAGTCCAATTGTTGGATCTGCTAGGACAAGTTCATTTGGACCCATCCTTGGAAGACTCTAGAATTTGGAAAGATTCCTCAAATGGTCTCTTCTCTTGTACGTCCTTCTTTAGTGTTCTTGCCACACCTAGCAACCCGGTTGGGGACTTTCCTGTTAAAGAAATTTGGAGTAAGCCTATTCCCCCAAAAATTCAAGCATTCTGTTAGGAAATTTTCCTTGGCAAGGTTAATACTTGCGATATGCTGCAGAGAAGAAGGCCTTTTGCTTGCCTTTCTCCTCACATGTGCTTCCTTTGTAAGGAAAGTGGTGAGACCTTGACACATCTATTTTTATCTTGTTCCTTTGTGCATCACATTTGGGATTCTTTTTGTTTTCTCTTTGGTTGTAGGTGGGTTCCCCCTCAAGATGTGGTAGGACTTTAACCGAGACTTTTTGAGGCAATCAAAGAAAAGAGTGAAGGTTATGTGAAAAACTACAAAGGCAGCTATTTGTTGGGTAATATGGGAAGAAAGGAATAATAGAATATTTTTGGATAAGAGTAGAACAAGGGAGGAGGTAATCGACACAATTAAAGTTAAAGTAGCTTATTGGATAAGATCCTTACATATCTTTCAAGAGTTCTCAATCACAGACATTATAAGATCCCGGATAGAAGTAGCGCAATGTTCGAGAGTTGAAAGAGAGAGTAAGAATGGAATGGATACCTCCAGAAGGTAACAAGATTAAACTGAACTTTGATGGAAGCTCCTTTGGAAATCCGGGACTGTCAGGTATCAAGGGAGTAATAAAAAATTCTGAAAGGAGAAAAATAGCATTGTTCTCTTATTTGCTGGTTTATTAAAATTTCACTCATTTATCAAAAAAAAATAATAGCATTGTTCTCTAGACCTATCAGCATGGGCAACGCTCTAAAAGCTGAGTTAATGGCATTGCTACAAGGATTGAAGATAGCTAAGCAACTAGGAATGAGGCACGTTGAGGTTGAAGGGGACTCCAAGGTGATCATCTCTTGGGCTAAAAACAATAGAACTACTTCGTGGACTTTCAAACAAGTGATAAGGGAAGTGGAGAAGATCGCAAGGGAGGTAGAGGCTGAATTTAAATGGGTTAGAAGGAGTGCAAATGGGCTAGCTGATTACCTTGCTAAACAAGGGGCTCTGAGGCAACAACTGTTTTGGGCTGCAATGTAAAGAGGGACAGAAATATGTAATAGTGAGGGAACTCTAACCCCATACACAGTTGTAACACTTTTTAACTCTAATTTCAAATAAAATTCTTCTTTGCTGATAGAAAAAAGTAAGGAAAACAAACAAAAATGGAAAACTATTTTGAAAAATTATTGAATGAACAGTAAGGAGAGGGTGCTAATGGAGGAAAAGCTAACAACACTAGTAGTGTTAAAAATAATACATACCTTCATAGAATTATGCTTATTGAAGTAAAAAAAGCACTAAATAAGATGAAAAAAGGAAAGACGCTAAGACCTAATGGAATTCCAAATAGAAGCATGGAAAGGTATGGGAGAATGTTCCATACCTTAGATCAAAGTGTTTCATACCTTGAAAAGAGCTGTGTGGTGGGGCTAAAGTTAGATCAGAGGGAGCTGGAGTCTATTGTTGTATGCTTAGAGTGTTCCATTTCTGAGTGCCCCTTGACCTATTTAGGACTTCCCCTAGGTGCTAACCCAAAGGAGAGTCGTTTCTAGGACCCTGTGGTGGAAAAGTTCCAAAAAAGGCTAATGGCTGGGAAAAAGAATTACATCTTGTTGGGGGAAGAGTCACCTTAATCATAGCTACTCTCGCCAATCTCCCTATTTGCTTTCTATCCGTTTCTAGGATAATCTCTAGGTAGCTAAGAGGTAAGAAAAACTGATGAAAGACTTCTTATGGGAGATAGGAGAAGAGAAAAAGGACACTTGATCAGATGGGAGGTAGTTAGCCATTGTAAGGAAGAAGGGGGGTTAGGATTAGGGAGTATAGTTAACAGAAATAAAGCTCTTTTAGGCAAATGACTCTGGAGGTGGCATGTGGAAATAGAGAGGGCTTTGGCATGAAGTGGTGGCTAGTATCCATGGCTGTACTCGTTGGAAGGCAATTTCTAGCATTCTCCCTAAATTCCTTAAGTTCGTAAGGTATATTATTTACTTAGGTAACTATGTTCTTTTCTGGGAAGATGTTTGGGTGGCAAATCAACCTTTAAAAGATCTTTTTCCCTCTCTTTATTCTATCTCCCTCTTTAAGGAGCCTGTTTCAAGGTTTCTTCATCCCCCAGCTCTCCCTCTATCTCCTACCTAGGATCTCAGGTTTTGTAGAGGCCTAAATGATGAGGAATCTACTTGTGTCTCTGAGCTTTTATTATTGTTAGATTCTACTTGCTTGGAACCCCTCAATCCAAATAAAAGAGTTTGGACCTTGGTGTCGAATGGCTCCTTTACTTGTACTTACTTTTTTAAGTCCCTTGGCTCTTCTCCCTCCCCTTGGGTTTTCCTAGTGCAAGAAATTTGGTCTAAGCCTATCCCCCCCAAACTAACTGCCTTTTGTTGGGAGATTTAGAATGGTAAGATTAATACTTTGGATAACCTACAAAAGAAGAGACCTAATTTGTGTCTATCCCCAAATTGGTGCACAATGTGTAAAGTGCAAAATGAGGACTATTACCATTTGCTACTACCTTGTTCCATCACTGTAGATATTTGGACTTGGGCATTCTCTTTATTTGGTTGCAGATGGAACTTTGGATAGCCTACAAAAGAAGAGACCTTATTTGTGTCTATCCCCAAATTGGTGCACAATGTGTAAAGTGCAAAATGATGTTACCATTTGCTACTACCTTGTTCCTTCGCTGTAGATATTTGGACTTGGGCATTCTCTTTATTTAGGTGCAGATGGAACTTGCTTTCTGAAGTAAAAATGCTCTTTGGTCCGTCAACTTTTCAGTGGCCAACGAAGAGAGGAAAACTGATGTGGAAATGCATATGAGCAACTACGGTATCGACTATTTGAGAAGAATAGAATGCTAGGGTATTCCAAGGAAAAGAAAGGACCCTTGAAGAAGTTAAAGAGAGTATTTTAACAAGGACCATCTTTTGGCTAAAGACTTCTGATTTGTTTGTAGATTATTCCTATGATGACATTTGGAGGGGTTGGATAATGGTGGCATCTGTAGACTCTAAGAAGATTAGGACACAAATAAGGTAGACACCTCCTCTAGAAGGGGTTGTAAAGCTGAACTTTGATGGTAGCAGCCAAGGCGACTCAGGGCCCTCATTTATTGGAGGGGTTTTGAGGGACAAGAACGTTAACCTTATCTCTTTATTCTCACGTTCAATGGGAGTTGGAGACTCAACAAGGGCTGAAATACTTGCAGCTGTACAAGGCCTACAAATTGCTAACCAACTTGTGGTGCAGAACCTACTAGTAGAAGGTAACTCCAAGGTGGTAGCGGGTTGGCTGTTGAATCCAATCAGTGCTGTTTGGAGGCTAGAAAGATCTCCTTAAAAAAGTAAAGTGGATCACAAGGAATATATCAGTCAATTTCCAGTGGATTAGTAGATCAGCAAATGCTTTGGCAGACTCTCTGGCCAAACAAGGGGTTTCTTGAGCTTCTTTGTATAGAGCTAATCTACAGTTCTGTTCTCATTTTGTTAAGACTTTGGGTTTGTACTCACCCTCGTTCCTCCTCCAAGGGGAGGTAGCACCTCATTCTTCCTCCAGGGCTGATTGTACTCTCTTTTGTTCTCTTTAATAAAACTATTTATTCATTCATCAAGGAAAAAAAAAACTAAACTATTAAATAAGATAGCGAAAGAAAAGAAAATTTCTAATGATTGGAGAAAAAGCAGTATGGTCCCTATATTTAAGAACAAAGGTGATATACAAAGTTGTAATAACTATCGAGAGATTAAACTGATGAGCACACTATGAAACTTTGGGAGAGAGTAATTGAACAGAAATTATGACTTGAAATAAGTGTATTAGAGAATCAATTTGGCTTCATGCCAAGGAGATCAACCATTAAAGAGAGAGATGATTGATAGAAAAGTTCAGAGAGAAGAAAAAAGTTCTTATGGTGCCTATTCTCATTGATCTAGAAAAGGCTTATGATAGAGTTCCTAGAGAGATAATATGGTGGGTCTTGGAGAATAAAGGGGTTTAAAATAGGTATATAGACCTAATTAAGGATATGTATGAAGGGCAATAACCAATATTAGAATACTAGTGAGAGAGACTTCAGATTTTATGGTTATGATGGGTCTTCACCAAGGTTCAACACTTAGCCTTTATCTATTTACACAAATCATAGATGAATTGACTAAACATATTAAGGAAAAAGTTCCATGGTGCATGTGACATGTACCAAGAGATAACCCAATGTGACCATTAAATGCAAAAATAAACTAATGGACAAATGCCTTAGAAACAAGAGGTTTTGAAGTAAGTAGGACTAAAATAGAGTATTTGACATGTAAGCGTAGTAATAATAAGAGTGTAAATTAGGACACTTAGGATTGGAACCAAGAGATAACCAATGTGACCACTTCAAGTACCTTGGTTCAATAATTCATAACAAAGGAGAGATTGAGGAGGATGCCACCTAAAGAAATAGAGAATGTTGGGCACAATGGAGGGGTGCATCTGGACTTTTGTGTGATAGACGAATACCACTTAGATTAAAAGGAAAATTCCATAAAACAATTGTAAGGCCAGCTATGTTGTATGGAGCAAATTGTTGGACAATCAAGAAAAAACATGTCCAGAAAATGAGTGGAAAAAATGTAAATGCTAAGATGGATGAGTGGAAAAACTATAAAGGATAGGATCACAAATGAAGTCATCCAATAGGAACCTAGGAGTAGCTCCAATCGGTGATAAAATAATGAGAGAGAGTAGACTAAGATGGTATGCTCACGTGATAGAAGACCAACGGCTCCAGTTAGAAGAGAAAGAAATTCAAAAATCTATATGCTCCAGTTGAATTTCTTACTACTACCAACAGCTCCAGTTAGATAGAAAGAGAAAAATGAAATACAAGATTAGCATACAAGGAAATGAAAAATCTATATGCTGAAGTAACCATAATCATCTGATCAATTCAAAAACTAATCATTCTATTACTTAAAAAAAGACTTATTGTTACTTCATGCACATAGAAGATATTAAAAAATCACGTCATTGCCCTTTCTTGGTTGAGCAACTGGACAACATAAAATGAAAAAAGAAAGCATTACCTATAGTTGTCTTTGAAGAAGTAAGAAGAGCCTGACTATACGTTCTGTGGCAAGACCTTAAGATTGACTCAATTGCAGATTTCACTTTTGGAATGTAATGCCCAATATGATGATCTGTAAGTGAATAAAGGTTAAGCAAAACAAGAATGTCAGACAGATGAATTAAAGTCAAAATAAGTGATCCATTACCTCGGAAAACCTCTAAGCCAGTATGCTGGCCAGAAGGAGACATGACGATCACAAGCAAAGCACGTAAGCCAATAACCTTTGCTTCACTCAAGCTATCTGGCTTTAACAATTCCAGTATCATATGATTCATGGCAAAATCTAGGTTACTTTCTGCTATAGTCACACAGAACTCTACAAGTTTATCATGTTGGACATCCTGAGTTAGCATTCCTTTCCTTAGAAATGTCAGTAGTTGGGAGGTGACACTATCTAGGTAGTCCCACACACGATTTCTGGGTTGATAATCTGCATAAACGCTTAAATAAAATCTCACAACTCGATGAAGGCAGTCCAAGGCCATGAAGCGTTGGTTCTTGTCCTGCATAAAAGAAGTGGGTTGCATTAGTTTTGCAAATTGCATACAGGACAAAAAGATTAAGAAACAGATCCACCCCTTGACAAACTGACATGAAAAAGGCACATGAAAGCATGGAAGAGTGAAAGAAACCAATTTTGTGGGTTGTTGTTGGAGGGTGCTCTCTTTTTCCCAAATTGTGTGATGCTGCAGTTGTTTTTCTTTGAGGACTGATATATATTAGCTACTGGTTTTGGATTTGTGGAGGCAACATCTGAAGCTTGTCATACAGGAGTTTTTCAGGGATTTTTTTTCCTTTTATTGGGGGGAGAGGTATGTAAAATTCCAGCATTTGTGCACCTCTTGTATATATTTCATCTTTGCTTTCAATTGTCTTTCATTATCCATAAAGAAAACACTCTGAAAGACCATATCTACCACCTGCTTTGCCCTCAGGTTCATACATCCAGTATAAGAAGCTTACTCTAAGATGCTTGTACAGATGCTCCATGTGAGGACCAAAGTTACTGTTGAAAGTTTGAGGATCGCCAAGACAGAGAAGAAGAGTCACCAAAGGGTAGCCAACCTAGGAAAAAAATCATTGCTAAGACAAAAATCACAATTGCAAAACAAAACTAAACAGGAAAGAGCCAAGTAAAAGGAACTCCAAAAAATGAAGTGCCTTTAGATCATAATAGTAAAAGAATGTAATTATCAACAATCCCTGTGGCATGCACATGCCAACAGAATTTCCATGTAGTAGCAATGTGTCCCATAATTTGCAAATTTGCTTTTAATTTGCACAAGCTAGAATTGATTAGATATAAAAGAACCAACAGTATCACAGGAGAGTAGCACATGATATACCAAAGCTTCCTAAAATATATGGATGACCAAAGTAGACACTATGTTTAGAAAATAGCGAAGAAGTAAATTAATGAGTTGCATTAGTAACAATATCATGAAGGTTAACAAAGCAGCATATGCATGATAAAGATCAAAATAATAAAGAGAATATGAATAAGAAAAAGGAGAAAAACATAGAAACCATAAAAGAACGATCATAGCACATTACCAAATAAAAAGTTAAGAATCAGACCTAGCAACTCTTTCTTGGTGGGGTAGAAGAGAGACATGATTTGATGTCCTAGTCACAACCAAGAATGTTATAATCTAAAAAATGACCATCAAACATCACCAAAGCATTAAATAAATGTGGGCTAACTACAAAGGCCTGTTCAACCAGTCCATTTCAAGATGTGCTCAGGGTCAAGACAATATTTTTTGAAGGATTCTATTGAATTCCTTTTTATGCACCTTTTTCTTATTAATAAAAACCCATAGCCATCAGCCAAGAGGCACAGACCAACACTTCATGCATATAGAATTCCAAACAAGTCCCTAGCTCCAAAATATGGCAGTAAATAGTCAAACTTTTTGGACATCAGTGGTTATTCCGAGCAACCTTTGCTCTCTTATTGATACACAGACAGCTCACAGTAATAGCAGCAAGTGTAACTCCTAAGGAACTTAGCTGCATTTGCCATCTGTTGGTGCACTTGAAAAGAAAAAGGCTGAGAGGATTTATAAAGATAAAAAGTGTTCAAATCCAGCTTCATGCGCAATGGCTCAAACTTAAGTTGTCAAAGCAATGCCTAGGCAACAAGGCGCCCTTATGGGAAGACAACACAAATAACAGATATTTATTTTGTAATTAGCTGCTGCTTTGTGATCTTTTTGTATATTCCCCAATGTACATTCCGTTGTTGTTGTACATGAGTGCTGCTTTTTTCTGATTAATGCAATATATACTTTATCAGTTTTCAAAAAAAAAAGTAGAAAATAAAACATATTAGCAGAAGGCAAAAATGTTCAGGAAGATTACGAAAGGTTTAAGACAATGCTGAAAGTAAAAGCACTTCCAGCATATGGACCTAAATGTGCATATAAAAACCTTTTAAGTTTTTTATTTTATAGATGAATGAAATTATCATTAATAAAAAGTAAGTGAGCATACAAACAACCTAAGAAGAGGCACGAGATGTGACCTCCTCTTTAAGGATGAAAGCAAAAACCCACACTAAACAGAAATCAGTTTACAAAGTAGCCCAATACAAAGAAACCCTTGAAACCCCTTGTTTAGCAATAGAATCATCCAAAGCATTTGCTGACCTTCTAACCCACTGAAAAGTAACTGACATGTTTCATGTAAGCTATTTAATTCTTTTTAGGAGACCCCTATAACCCCAATTAACAATATCCGGATTCGACAACCAACCCACAACCACCTTAGAGTCCCTCTCAATTAACAAATTCTCCACTCCAAGTTGGTTAGCAAACTGTATTCCTTGTACAGCTGCTAGTATCTCAGCCCTTGTAGAGTCTCCAACTCCCACCAGTCCAAAGAATAAGAAAAGAATGCTACCGTCCTTCTCTCTCAAAATCCCTCCTATGCCCGAGGGTCCTGGATTGCCTTGACTACTCCCATTGAAGTTTAGTTTCACTTTCACAACACCCTCTAGAGGGGGCAGCCAACTAGCTTGTATTCTACTCTTTAAAAGAAGTGGAAGCCACCACTGCCCAATTTCTCTTGAAATCATCAAGGGAATAATTCTCAAATAGAACTGAGGTTTTCAACCAAAGGGTTTCCCTTGTCAAAATACATCCCTTTACTTCAAAGAGACTCCTTTCCTTTTCTTCAAAAATTCTGGCATTTCTTTACTCCCAAATAGTCCATAACAGAGCTGCTCTAATACACTTACACATTAATTTCCCCCCAGAGGGCCATCCAAAAGTAGACGGACCAAAAAGCATATTTACATTGGATGGCAAGTTCCACCTACACCCAAACAACAAGAAAATCCAATTCCAAATAGCCACAGCAAAAGAGCAAGATATTAGTAGGGGTAAGCAAAAAAAACCAAAAAACCGACCAAAACCAAACCGAAAAATCGGTTAACCAAACCGGTCGGTTCGATTTTGGTTCGATGTTTTAAAAAACCACAGGTACCGGCTCAGCTTCGTTTAACCAATATAGAAAACCGGTGGTTAACCGAACCGACCAGTATATATATATTTCTATATACTAGTAATTAAGCACATGCGTTGCACGTGAGAAATTTTTCTTCACATTAATTACTTGAATTTTAGATATATCATAATTATGATAGAAATTGAAAATTAACAAAAGTAACAATATGACAAAATAAACTTAAATATTTATTATTCAATTATGACATCATGGGCTTCTTTGAAAAGTTGGATCACTGACCCACCGTCCAGATAACAAAACTTTGACCCAGTTCTACATTTCAAATTATAAAAACCTTTGCCATGTCATCGGAGGCTTATGTGGTTGTTGCCAACATGGGACTCTTAATCCATGTTGGACACAACAAAACGCTTACACTGAAATTGCCCTTTAATGTTGGGTGATTGGAAAATAAATTTAGTTTCTCTCTCTCTCTCATCTTTATCTACTCAACAACTATGTAATTTGAAAATAAATAAAAATGGTTTATGGTTTCTGCATTTGCGTTCTCTATATCAATTACTCTCATTCTCTCTCTACTTATCGTTCTCCCTCAATTTCTCTCATTCTCTTTCTTGATCGATCTCTCATTTTCCCTTAATTTCTATTGTTCTCCCTCAGTTTCTCTCCCGCTCCCTCTCTCGTTTTTTTTTTTTCTTACACACTTATATGGTATTAATCAGATTGTATAAAAGAACATGAGACCAACTTGGTATGGTTCAAAAATCATTACACCAATTTGATAAAAATTCACAAGAAGCTCTTGGCTATGAAATTTACACCTCACCAATTGGAGAACAATAGAGATTGAGGGAGGAGATATTGACCGAGAGGGAGAATGAGGGATAAGAATGAGAAAGATTGAGGGAGAACAATAGAGAGAGAGAGGTTTTGATTTGACTATAGACCGAAGTTGAGAGTGGGAGAGACAAAGGGAGCGGGAGATCAAGAGATGACTATGAGAGTGAGAGAGAAGGGATGGAGATCGAGAGACAGAGGGAGTGGGAGAGAAACTGAAAACCTATTTTCAGTATAGGTTTTTTGTTGTGTCCAACATGGATTGGGTCCCATGTTGACAACAGCCACATAAGCCTCCAATGACATGGCAGGGATTTTTATAACTTGAAATGTAGAGTCGATTGTCAGAGTTTTGTTGGTTTATAGACCAACCTGCAACCTAATTTTAAATGTACAACTGACTTTGACTATAATTTTCCCTTTAAATTATATATTTCATTTACATTATATAAAATATTTTTTACTTATCACACTTAATTTTTGTTTGTCTATGGTATCATTTGACTCAAACCACTAGCCCACCATCTAAAAATAAAAATTGTTTGCTTTCTAGGTTGACATTACATTTCCATCATTAATAAAATTACTTCGTATGTATAAAAGTTAATTTTGTTCAATATAATGAATGCGCAATATTAGAGATGTACCCAATATTTTATTTTTTATAAATATATAACATTAGATATGTGCCCAAAATTTTCTCTATCTTTATTTTATTTTTGTGACTCTATGTATTTTTTATTATTAAAAATTTTATTATTTGGCTATGACATCATTTCATTTCTAGGTAGATTTTGAATTTGGCTTTCCATTTTCATCATTAATAAAAATACTTCTTACAGTCATAGTTATTTATTTTAATTTTTATTATTTAATTATGGTATTATTTATTAATCCATTTGACCCAAATGGTTGGATTGCTTACCTGCCACCGGGAGAGAAGAAAATGGTTTTGTTTTCAAATTACTTTTCAAAATATTTATTTTTATACTATGAAAATTAATATTGTGCATTTAATTACAAGAATTTTATGATGAGAAAAATATATCTTAAATATAGGATTTAAAGAGAGAGAATAGGAAAATATTTTTATTTCAACTGGTTTTAAATTCCATTTACATCATTAATAAAAATATTTCTTATCTATCATACTTATTATTGTTTAATATGTGTGTTTAAAATGTTCCCAATTTTTTTTAATTTCTATTTTTTCATTTTATCTATTTTTTAATTTTATTATTTAATCGTGGCAACATGGATTAACCCATTTGACCCAAAATGATTTAATTTCTTACTACCACCTAGATGAAAACACTATTTTTGCTAAGTAGATTTTAAAAATATAATCTTTTATGTTATTAGAATTATTAATGTATTAAGTATGGATTTAATTAATAGAACTTAATGATGAGAAGAAACAAAAATGACTTAAATATATGATTCAATGAACATGAATGCAAATTAATAAATTAAATGTTGGATTTAATGAATGAGAATTGAATGCATTGAATATCTTTAAATTACCTCTTTTCAACTCATTTAATATCAAGAACCGATTACCCTATTTGCCATCATTTTTTATCAATAAATTTAAATATAGAGGGGTAAATTTTGTCCTTAGAAAAATCCAGAAATAGTTTTGAGGCCATTCGTGCTTTCTAAAGTAGTATAGATTTTATATATATTTATGCATATTATATATATTTTATATAATTTATATATTTTTATATATTATAAATTAATAAATATACATTATCTATAAATATATATATTTATAATATATGATTTATTATTTGTTATTTAAAATATAATATGTTATATATATTTATAATTTTTTATTATATATTTTTATAATATATATTAGAAAAATTAAAAAACCGAAAAACCAATGAACTGAATTGACGGTTAATCGAATTGGTCAACCGGTTAGCCGATTGGCTTCGATTCGGTTTTGGTTACCAGTTTTCCAAAAACCGGTAGTACTGGTTCGGTTACAAAAAAAGGCTCACAGTTCGATTAACCAAACTGTGAGCACCCCTAGACATCAGCAGAAGCTAACAATCCTCACTCCACACTTTACAAAGAGTACAACAATTTGGGGACAAACACCAAAGATTTCTTCTTTTGCAAATTATCCAAAGTATTAATCTTACCATGGTAAACCTCCCAACAAAAAAAACAAAAGAGCTAATTTAGGGAGAACGAGCCTAGACCAAATTTCTTAAACTAGAAACACCAAAGGGGAGGGGTTAGAGCAGAGGAACTTGAAGAACGGGGCACAAGTAAAAGAGCCACTTGGAGTCAAGGTCCAAATTCTTCTGTCAGGTTTAAGTGGGTCGAAATAAACAAAATCAAGTAGAACTAAAAGCTCAGCAACACAAGCAAATTCCTCTTCCCTCGACCCTCTACGAAAGCCAAAGTCCCAATTCAACAACAAAGGGAGGATTGGGAGGAAAGGAACCTAAAGACAAGCTCCTTTTTAAAGATGGAGATAGAAACCTTTTAAGTCTTGACTAACTAATAATGGAATAATTTGAGAATGTAAGTCTGAAACTTATGTTATCAAAAAAGAAAAAAGAAAGTCTGAAATGTGAAAACCAAATAATCATCCAAAACACAGTCCATACAGGTGAACAGAGGAGAGATCATGTAACATGGTGATGTGCCACGATCACAACGGGACCTTCCGAACAAGGTGGTGTGCCAAGATAAGAAATATTGGCTGCAGCATATAGAGTTGAGAAGGCTAAAGAGTTGGGTATTGATAGACAGATCATTGAGGGTCACCCGAGAACTGTTGTGAATTGGCTGAAGGGGGAGGGGTGACATGGCATCTGAGGAATGAATTCAGGTAATTTAAATTGTTCTCAAAGGACATGACAATCCAAGTTAAATGGGTGAGCAGAACTACCAACAGCTTGGCAGATGGTCTAGCTAAGCAAGGGGTACAAAGAACACATCTGCATTGGACTCAATTGTAATTCTTAGCTTGGGTCTTTTTTAAAGCTGTGTTTTTTCTTTTTCTCACAATCTCTTGTTGTAACCATGCTTTCTTTTTATTAAAGAAATCACTTCTGTGTTGCTGATCAAAAAGAAAGAGAGAGCATGTAACATGTTTCTTATCCCAAGAGTGGTATTTAACTGATATTCTTTCTCCAACCAAGTAGCAAAGTCTAAAGCTAACAGGGAACTAAAATAAAAATGATCTGGAAATTTAAACCAAGAAATTTCATTTGGTAAAGAAATCACTAAAACAGCAGAGGCTGCTTCTCATAAATACTCAGATACAGAATCATTGAGATTTTCAAAATCAGAAAATGAGATTAATCATCTAAGATTTACTTACAGCGATATGTTTGCTCTGTTTCTCCATCCAATGCAAAAGTTGCACCCTTATACGAGCAACAGCTTCGTACCATAGAGTAAGTGCAGGGTCCACCCCTGATGGGGGCCACTGGCTTTTTCCACCATCTGCAAGTGGTGCTAGAATGCTTGAGAGCATATTGCACAGTGCATGATGTAATTCACTTTTCCTTTTATGTGGAGCACGATTCAGGGGGTTTGCTTTTGCCACGAAGGAAGCTGACGCATTCAGTCCACCTTCTGTCTTAACCTGGCATTTAACTAATGGTTATTTCCTCAGCTTTGTGGACAATTACTAGAAAACTCATGGTCCACATACCTACCCCCAGCTTAAGGTAGCGCATCCCATTAATTATACTTAGTGTTTCACTTCTGGCAATATTGCTATCAATACGGCGAGCATTGAGTTCCATGAAAAAGCGCTCCGTGACAGAACTAAATCTATAGAAAAATAGCAAAAACAATTAAACTCGATATACAACTCTATTCTTGACTCAGATATCTAATAATACTGCTGCTCAAAAAACAAATTCCATGCAATCAATTATTGTTGACCCACTGATTTATAAACAAAACTTTCCAATTTAAGCTAACAAATCTTCATGAATTAGTTCAACGTTCAGTTAAAATTTTCTTTATGTACCATTTGATTGGAAAAATGAGAAGTCAGTCCTAGAAACAAGAATTTTTGTCAATACACTGCCAATTCAGTCAGTGGCGCAATTTACCTTCCTTCAGACAAAGATCACATACTCTTGGAGAATCTTAGATTTTTAGTCCCATAAAATGAGCTGTTTCTTTAAGGAAACATGCTTATTGACCCTTTAAATACCTAGAGCAAAGTTCTCCAGTAGGTACTGCCATACTGGCAGAATCTTTCACTTCAAACCAAGGATTAAAGAACATATCTATAATTCTATATAATGCATCTTCAGATGCAGTTTCAGGCACCTTATTCAAGTGCTTAAATATCACAGCCCAATAAAAGCAAAAGTCCAATTGAAGTTGCCAAGTGCTTTGTTTCTTTCAGCCCCTCAATCAAGTAACCTGGAGCATCTCCGACATCTGCATGGCTAACAATTCCTTGATTAAAAAGAAACACCCATTTACAGGATTTCTGAAAGGACTTGAGATATTGGATATGAAGTAATTATGATGCATATAACTTCTCCAAGAATCTCCTTCAGCAGATGGAACTGGGGGTTTATTGCTTAGCTCCAACAGTGGTCTAATATGGGTGTATAGTGGCCCTACCTCAGCAGCAGGTGCAGCAGGTGCTGAGTTCTTTGCCCTTTAGAGGGACTTAAATTTGCCAAATCTCAGCAGTTTAGATCCCTAGTAGCTGAAGAGGACTCTAGGAATGCCATAAATTGGGCCAATGTTCGTGTTTCTGGCCAGTAGAAGCTCTCCCACTTTCTTCATGAAATTCAAGAGATCTGTAATATGAGTTTCAGTTTCAGATGGATCCCCATAGAATTAAATCAGGTGGCAGATGGTCTGTTTTGTTTTTTTTTTTTTTGGTAAAGAGATAAATCTGAGTTTGGAGGGACTTTTTGTACAATGCAAATATGATGCCTTATGGGTAACTGGGCTTTTCTTTTTTGTGTTGCCAAGGCCTTTTTAATACATCCTCTTATATACATCCTTCCCTTGTTTTGATTATACATAATGAAATTATGACCGTTCTTCAAAAAAAGAAAGAAATAGTTTAATTGACTTAAGAGAATTATGATTAGGTATTAATTGTAGAGCATACCTGACTGCTCCAAAAGAGAAAATAGTCACAGATTAGGGCATTTAACTATCCTTAAAATTTTATTAAGCATGTAATAACTAGTACCAATGAATAAACTGGAGATTTTTTGGCTACCTGATCCGTGACAATGCCCCTAGTAGCTGTGCAACTAGGTCCAGAAGGAGTCCTCGCAAATCAACCAATGAGGGATATTCAACCTGGCTTACAACCCTGCAATTAGTAAGCATTTCATCAATACCAAGGAATAAAGTAAATGGAAATCCTAATGTTTAACCTTGAGGATACTATGAATTGCATATTTTTCCCTAAGACCAACAAAAAGACAATTGTTCAGAAAGGTTCAGTATTCAAGGTTGGGCTTCTATATTACATGCTTCAGTCCAGGGAAATAGAATTAAAATAAAAAGAAGTTACAAGATCAGGTCATAAGAAACCACCAGACACGAGAGAAACAAATAAAAGACAACTCCAAACAGTTCCATGCAAAATCAACAAAAAGATAGCTTTTCAAGTCAATCCCAACACACGGTACACCCTAAGAATAACACTTGCAAAATATCCCCTGAAAGTCTTCTATCCCTGCATAACAAAATCTTTAACACCAATCTACCCTTTCCATAACAGGACAATGGCTGGAGTGGAAAGGTAGCTTCTTCCTCATCCTTTTTCTCCTTGGAAAGCAATCCATGAGGTTTACCCTTGCCCAATTTTCCTTAATTTTACCCATTTTGATGTTGGGGTGGGAATAGAGTCCATCTTTGGGAGGACCTCCGGTTGGGTGAGTCTCCTCTTAAAGTACAGCTCCCTTTGCTTTATACTCTCTTCAACTACAAACTTGAACCCATACCAAAGTTTTTCCTTGTGGGGTTAAATTGGGACTTTGGGCTTAAATTAGACTTGGTGTTTTTGGTTCAAAATCTGGAGGATACAAGAGTTTGATTTGCCTCTCCTAATGGCTTTCTTTACTTGTGCTTCCTTCTTTAATAAACTCTTACTTTCCAATCCTTTGGAGTAGAATTTTCTAGTGAAAGAGATTTGGAGTAAACCCATCCCACCCAAAGCTCAAACTTTTGTTGGGAAGTTTTTATTGGAAAGATAAATACTTGTGACATGCTGCAAAGAAGGCCAAATAAATGTCTTTCTCCTCCTATCTGTTTCCTTTGTAAACCAACCAGTGAAACTATCTTCCATTTACTAATCTCCTATCCTTTCATTCACTTTGTTTGGGAGTACTTTTGTTCTCTCTTTGGGTGAAGGTGGGTCCCCCCCAAGATGTGATAAATCATTTTAGCTCGAGTTTTTTGAAGAAGCCAAAGAAAAGAGGGAGAGTTACATAGAAGGCAGTTAGAGGCCCTAGGGCAGCTTTGGTGTGGACAATTTGGGAAGAAAGATCCAAGGAGAAACTAGTAGACTCTATAAAGATCAAAGTAAATTTTTCAAGACTTCTTAGTGAATATTAATAAGAATTTGGGCTGAAGTGGCACAATCATCTAAGGTGAAAAACAGGTCAGTTGTGGGGTGGAAACCTCTACCAAGAAACACGATCAATGATGTTATAAGAACTTGGGCTGAAATGTACAATCATCAAAGGCAAAAAACAGATCAGTTATGACAATTTTAAAAATCAAAGTGGCACACTGGGTAAAAACAAAGGAACTTTTTCAAGACTTCTCTGTGAATGATATTTTAAGAACTTGGGATGAGCAACACAATAATCTAAGGTGAGAAACAAGTTGGTTATGGAGTGGAAACCTCCAACAAGCAACACAATAAAGATGAATTTTGATGGGAGCTCTATGGGTAAATCCAGGGCCAGCAGATATAGGGGGTGTTTTCAGAGATTCCTCAGAAGGGTGGGCGCTATGGACTGAAGACTTATTGGTGTGGATGATTCTCTAAAAGCTGAATTGGTGGCCTTATTGCAAGGTCTTAGATTAGCAAAGCAATCTGAATTCTGCCTTCTGGAAGTAGAGGGGACTCAAAACTGATCATCATTTGGGTGAAAGGCATTTGCAAAGTCCCTTGGATGTACAGGCATATTTTCAGGGAAATAGAAGTTCTATCAAGGGGAGTTAAACATCTCCTACAATTTGGGTTAGAAGAATTACAAATAGGATGGTAGATACACTTAGCAAAACAAGGGGTTAAAAGACTTCATTTGATTTGGGCCATAGTTTGAATTATGTGTATTCTACTTTACTGATAAAAAAAAATACATCCATGTTCCATTTCTAATTGATAAAACCATCCTATTATCCCAAACACCCTAGCCCCCAATAATTTCAGAAATGTGATTTCTAATTCATCTGAAACCAAATTAACACCAACTCCAATATGCTAATTTGATTTCTCAAAAGACCTTTTAGACTCTATAACTCCCAGTTCCAAGAATACCTTTCTAGCAAATTCCACCCCCTTACGTCCCACTTCAACTTCTTTATCAATAAACCTTCTTATATCTATCCTGTTATCAATCTGAACAACTTCATCAACTAAACACCTTCAACATTTTGATGTTCTGTTGATTCCTCCAAATATTTCCCTCCATTATTTTTTTCTTTTTTGATCAATAATTGAGAGATGGAATTATTTCTCTCTGGGTGGGAGGGTAACTCTAATGAAATCTATTATGGCCAACTTACCCATTTACTTTCTGGCCACTTTTCGTATTTCAATAAAAGTGACCAGGATGCTAGAGAAATATATGAGGGATTTCCTTTGGGAACCAGGAGAAGAGAGGATTATCTGGTAAAGTAGGAGTTGGTGAGAAAATTGAAGGAGAAGGATGGCCATGGGCTAGGAACTAGGAATGTGATTCACAGAATTATGTCTCTGCTAGGAAATTTGTTGTGGTCGTTGCCAACCGAAAGGGACAGGAGGAGGCTATGGCACAGGGTCATTGTAAGCATACAGGGTACTTAGGACAATGGCCAGGATGCAAAGGTAGCTTCTCGTTCCTCTTCAACTTCTCCATGGAAATCAATACAAGAGGTACTTTGTTTAGATATGATGTGGGGGATGGAGAACAAGTTCATTTTTGGGGGAATCTTTGTTTAGATGAGTCTCCTCTCAAAATTCAATTCCCTTTGCTTTACTCCTTGTCCAACTATTTTAATGCTTAGCAAGGGAGATGGATGTCATATTCAATTGGGTCAGGAGAACTGCAAATGGGATGGTGGATTCATTGGCTAAACAAGAGGTTAACAAACAGCAATTGTTTTCAGCTACAGTGTAATTCAATTTCCTGCTGTAAAGCATGGGCTGTTGAATTTCTGATATGTTTGTACTAAGACAGAACTGCCAAACTTAATTCAATTTACTGCTGCAAATTTCTTCCTCGCTGATCAAAAAAGTACAATATTATATACAAGGTACACTAATAATGGTGTACAGGATGTCTTGGAGCAGTCCATACTGCTTCCCCTCTGAGTGAGCAGATCTAGGTATCCAGAAGGAAGTGCCAAATGCCTTGCTTCCTGATATGATAACCAAGCTTCCAAGTTCCTTCCACTTCAACTTTTAACCAGAGATTGAATACGTCTTTGAGTCCCCTTCAACTATTAGGCCCACAAACCAACTGAAGTAGCCGCTTTCAAACCTTGAACCACAACTTGTAGTTCTGCTCATATAGAGTTACCAAAACCTAATAATCCAGATATTGCCACTTTGATTTCCCTTCCTAGGGCTGCAGCCATCAAAATTCAATTTGATTCCATCTAGTGGAGGGTGTATCGATGCCATATTCAAGCTCACTCTACACATAGATGAGACTAACAATGCTGACCATCCTCCATATCATCAGTGGGAAAATACAATACTCTTCCCTAGTTTCCACCTGATAAACGAGTCTAATTTCAATCAAGTATATTAATGAGTCTGGACTAATATTTGTCAAAATAGAATTTAGCATCCATTCTTCCCATACAGCCCAAAGAATAGCAGCTCTTGTGCAAATACATAGGATTTTACCCTCCTTTATTCTAGGAGAGAAGAAGTTTGTACTAATTAAGGCATCAATATCTGTAGCGAGATTCCACCTAACATCAAATATAGCAAAACAAAAGTTCCCAATGCTAATCATGATAAAACAGGAGATTACTAGGAGGAATTTATCCCCCCCATTACATCCTCTTTTAAAAATTTTCTAAGCTCTCAATAACTGGCTAAGTTCTATATTTTTTTACTAAAGGTGTTATCCACCCAAAATTCTGACAGATATCTTTAAAGACAAAAGAGTTTCCATCAGCACAGGGTGATGATAATATGTTCCACCCGAGAAGACTGAGTGTTTCTCTTTTCTGTGGCACAAGCCTCTGAAACATTTACCAGTCAGAAAAACATTTCGTAATATCATTTAAATAAGGGCTGACTTGATAAGTATTTGCATACATACCCATATGATATGCCGCTGAAAAAATTTGTCTCTAGGTTGACATTCAAAGAAATAGAGTTATAACTACCTTTTTAACCATGGAAAACCTGGATCATAGTCTTCAGTTAATAAGACAGGGTTTTGCAATCCAAAGATCCAGTGGATTTTCAATTAAAGAACTATATGTGATTTCAGTATTAGTGCAATATAGGTCCAAACAGATTCACTCGAAATGAGCAGATAGATAGCATTTAGAGGTAAAAAATGAATGAACAAAACAATAAAAAACAGATGATTCCATGCTCTGAATCATAATATTTCACAAGTACCCAAGGCCAAAACAAGAGTAATACCACTGTGACAATTTTATTTGTTCCCATTAACAATGGTGGAATGTTAATTTATCAGTATACAGACCAGAACTTCACATAGTTGCTGAATATCCAGTCCATAATAATTAGTTGTAAAAGATGTTCCAATATAAAAATGAAACTTTTTATTAGCAAGGAAGGTCAAATAAGTGGATATACACCTAAATGACAATCATTGGTGAACGTGGTTATCCTCTCCTGTACAAAGATATTTTTTAATCAATGACAGAAAAATTCAATTTATTAATGAAAAAAGATAATTACAGCACTCCGGGAAGAGATAAAATGGCTTAACTCTCCCCAAAAGAACAGAAATATGAATATAATATAGCCCTAAACATTTGATCCCTTTCCACCCCCTGCTTTGCCAAAGTATCTGCAAAAGCATTTGCAGTCCTCTTCACCCAATGAATCTGAACTTCCAACCCCCTAGTTAGCCACTTAACCTCCCTTCTCATTGGCATATTTCCAAAGTCCATTGTCCTTCTGTAACCAACTTTGAGTCTCCTTCAACAACTAGCCTTTGGATATTCAGCTCCTTTATCTTCCTCAGACCTTCCATTAAAGCATATACCTCATTTCTAAGAGAGTCACCACTCTCAAGGGGACCTAAATACAATGCAATCACCTTCCCATTCTCATCTCAGAACACACCACCAGCTCTTGAGGGCCCTGGATTGCCCTCACTACTACCATCAAAAGTTAACGTTATAAACCCAGAGGCTGGTGGTGACCACAGAGGAAATGCAGTTAATGTAATAGGAGCAAAGTTTACAACCTCCAACCAACTATTCAGCAGCATATCCGTAAATACATCAGCAAACATTTCCAAGGATTTTAACCAATGCACCATCCTAACCATTATTACCTCAATGACACCTTTATTCCTTTCCTTATCAGAAAATGACCTTGAGTTTCTTTCCATAAAGTCTAGCAAATGGCAGCCCTCACACACCTCCACATAATCCTACCCCTTTTCTTCGGCTATCTAAGGAAAGAAGTAGCAAACAAGCTTTGTATATCCGGTGAAGGGATCCACCTATAACCAAATAAAGAAAAAAAAACCAGTCCCGTATATCAAAAACAAAAGGGCAAGAAATTAATAAGTGGTAGGAGTTTTTACCATTAACCTTGCAAAAGGATGCACCAACTTGGGGGGGAAGCATCAATTAGGCCTTTTTCCTCTGGAGTAAGTCACAAGTGTTACATCTTTTCAGGAACGCTTCCCAGCAAAATGTTCCAATCCTTGGAGGGATCGGCTCACCCCAAACTTCCTTTACTGGAAAAGTTTGTATGAAGTTGTTGGTAGGTTGCACCAGGGACTTAAAGAAAGAAGCACAGGAGAATGCCCCAGAAGGGGATAAGGTCCAAATTCTATTATCCCTCTTTGAAGGATCCAACACCACCCCATTCAAAATCTGAATTAGTTCCAGAACATTTCCAAATTTTGACTCCCTAAGGCCTCTTCTAAGACCCAAATCCCAATCAAGCCCAAAGTTTGAGTCAGAGAAAACCAAAAAAATCATACACAAACTTCCCATTACACCAGGAGAGGGAAAGTAAAGAGGAAATCAAACTTTCAAAGGTACATCCCCCACCCAAAGGTGTTCCCAAAATTTTACCTGATTTCCAAAACAAAGGTCAACCTGATGTATTGCAAAAATGATGGAATAATGGCATGTATGAATTTCCAAGGAGAAGCTATAGTAGTCCTTGCCACAACCCCAGAGTCCCAACCATCATCTGCCTATCCATGAATACTCAAAATTACCTTAGTCCACAACTTATCATTATTCCCTCCAAACCTCCACAGCCATTTCCCCAATTCACCCTATGATCTTTCCTATCCTCCCCTAGCTCCCACAAGAAATCTCTCATTGGTTTTTCAAACACTCTACTTATTCTTTTTGGGATCCTAAAAACAAATAGATAATATGCTAGCAAGCTAGAAAATGTAGACTTGATCAAAGTGATTCTGCCACCCAGAGAAAAATAATTCTTCTTCCAAGAGGCTAAACTTTTCATGAACCTATCAATTACCGGGCTCCAAAAACTGTCATTCCTCGAATTATCCCCTAAAGGCATCCCCAAGTAATTCATAAGCCACTGTACAAAGATAACCTAATTTTTTTTATCAACAAGTACCATTGAAAGATAATGTGCAAATGAAGGAAAAAGAGTTGAATGTGTAGAATAAACATGCAAATTATACACATAAAATAATAAACCCATCTCAAACAGCCCCACCTGTCAGCATTGATTAGCCAGTCGAAAACGAAGTTTTCAAGTCCAGACCAAAGCTTCTCTGCAATGAGGAGAAAACCATGATTTTTTGACTAAGGTGTCCAGATATGGTCAAAGAGGCTAATATCAATAAAACAAACAAACCTGTAAGCCCCTCTTGTGGGCAACACTCAACGAAGCGAATACATGCCGAGCAAAATATGCACTCCACTGCCAGCTGAAGCAAACAAAGATACATCATTGAACTTGAATATAAATAAGGTAAACATTTCTTAACAAAGATATGATATGTATTAAAAGAAGGCAACTTGTCATAGGATTAAGTCACATTCAACATAGGACAGAAAGTTAATGCTAGAAATCCTATACCCTCCCTACTCCCTAGCTGATAGTGGAAGGAGTTGGAAAGGTGAAGTTATATAGGAGACACTCCATCCCATGTTAGCTATTTCTTTTTCTTTTGATATGATATGTACATTTCAGTTTGACCTTTTCATTTCAAGATGCTAGATATCTAGTGCCTTCGTTGTAACCTAGGTGATTGTATTTTTCTTCCAGCTTTTGAGCTCTTTTAATCTTGTTAATGATTAAAAAATGCAAAAATGCTGGTACATATATATATATATATATATATATATATATAGGTAGGTAGGTAGATAGATAGACAAACATACTTGTACTGTTCATATATGTACACAAATGTATACATATTTATCTGCCACTGCAGATATAACTCCAGCCATTTATAAGATATAAATCAAGATATATTTCTCTTAAAATTTTATTCAACATTGTGAATTATGTATCCATAGACACATGCATGTGCATTATGTATTAGGTTAGGTTTATTTAGCAGAAAAACATTAAAATGGGAAAAGAAAATGCCTGAAAATTAATATATGGACTACTTGATAAGTATACACAAGCATAATTAAGGTTGAGTGAGGCTCTGGCCCAAGGAGGCAATGCAAAGACGAACTTTTTGCGGAATTTAAATGCTGTGCGCATATTGATGGAGGTGTCAGAAATTCAGTTGGTGCCTTCTCTGCTTTCCCTTCATTTTGTGGGGAAAAGTTATGAACTGAGACTAGTAGTTAAAGGTTCCTACCAAGGTGGGTGGATGATTTTCTTCAATGCAAGGGACCTACCAGCGAAAGTGATCAGACCTTTGTTGTTGTAGGTAAGAAGCCGAACAGTCAGGAGGTGGAAGGAAGAACTGAGGTTGACGATGAGAGCAATTTTGGTATTTTAGGAAAGTTGAGTGAGGCTGGCCCAAGGAGTCATTGTGAAGATCGAGGTTGGAGGAAATTGAAGAGTTGTGAAGTAAGTGGGGCCCAGCTGAACCTGGCCAACTTAACTGCTAATTCAGGCCTGCTTACTTTAGTGGGTTGTGGTTCTGATGTGGAAAAGGTCGAGGGGTATGAGGAAGGTTTAATTGAGAAGAAAGCGGTGGATTCCGAAGAGACACTTAGGACCACTAGGTCAAGTGGAGGGCCGAGTCGGACCTAGATCCTAAAAGTTGATTGTTATGAAGGAAGGCCAATTGGCGTACAAAAGATAAAGTGAACAAAAATTGGTCTTTGGGTTTCAAGCAGCCAAAGTTTAAATGGTTCAGAACTTTCGGTAAAAGTTTTCCAAGGGAAAAGGGAGAAGCTTGGGTCTGGGCGATCACCAAGTACAATAGGAATGGTGCAAAGAGGTTAGTTAAAGGAGTTGGGATGGAGCATGACGATCGTTGTCTTCCTCCAGTTGATAGTGCTTCAGGCCTCAGTTCTAAAGATGTTGGAGATTCCTTGGCCCCTGTTCGGGTCGAGGAAAATGCAACAAAGCCTTAGGAAAACACGGATGTTCCAGAAAAGCCTGATCTTATTGCACCTCGAGAGGTTCCTTCAGCCAAGCTGATAAAGTTGGGAGAGGGGGAGGAGGAGATCGAGGTAGAAAGTGTCTCTGTCGGTGCTAAAAACAAGATCAAAGATGAAGTTGTAGAAGGGAGGGCTGTCAAGGCAGGCAGCTCACGGCTGCAATGGTTTCTAGGACAAGAATCTAACCGGTGACAACTTGTGTTTTGAAGAGGTGAAGGTTGGAAGATTGGGCATCGATCTTGGTCGGAGGAGCAAGGTTGATGAGAAGAGTGAAGTATAATGGGTTAACTAGCAAGAAAGCACGGGTTTCAAGAAATCCTCATGTTGTTTGTGACCAAAATTTTTCCTAGTTGAAGCTTGGTCTAGTGGGGGCAGGACCTACAAAAGGTTTTAAATGGATTTACAAAAGAAAAGGATTGAGAGGCGTTTCTCCATCAGAATCTGGTCTTTGTGGAGCAATGATTTAATCCCAACCACTGGATCCCCATCTGGGTAAGGTGCATCAAGATGAGAAAGAGAGTTTTGAAGGTTCTAAAGTTGACAAGAATTCAATGGCGAAAAAGAATGAAGCTTTGCCTCTTTAGAAGTTAGTGGAGAAAGAAGTTGAGATTGGCAAAAGCCTTGGCTTATTTTTTTGGGGAGGTTAGGAATTTGCTATGAAGGCCTTTGAGGAGTTCGAGAGAAATAGGAAGGAAGAGAGTTTGAAGATAGCAGTAATTGGGGAGGGAAGAAAGAAGTAGGATGAGGATGTCAATAGGCAGGATGGAGTGTTCAAAGGTGAGTAGGGAGATGATGTCAGGGTTATGCGATTCAAGGAGCTGGGTGAAGGTGATCGGAGTCGGACATGTGCTTTTTGTTTTTGTCTTGTTTGGCTGTAATCCGGTGTCAAAGGTAGTGAGTTTGTGTTTGCGTCTATTGCTTTCTCTTGGGTGATTTCTTATCACCTTTCTCTTGTATTCTCTTTTTCTTTTAATGAATTTATCTTTATTCTTCAAAAAAAAAAATAATTAACCTAATATGATTCAAGAACCTTCCACTTGGGTGTTATCCAAGTTCATGGAGTTTGGTGCCTTCTTGGGGGTGTCTCTTAAGGACATGGAGGAGCTGACGAAGTCGTATCTTGTAGTGGTGGAGAGAAGAGTGCTCGAAGAAAAAGGGAAGAAAGGGAGGAGGACAGAAAGGGAGCTGTTTAGATTGTCTTGGGGCCTTAACGAAGTTGCTAGGGGTGTAGCGAGGGGAGGAAAGGAGGGATTAAGGGGTAAGGCTTAAGGGGAGGGCGGGGATGGGAATGGACCACCAAACTAAACTGTCTCTTCTTTCAAATGAAGATTGTCTCTTGGAATATCAGAGGTCTGAACTCAGGCAGGAGAATGGTGGTGGCAGGGGCACATATAAGCAAGTGGAAGGCGGATATCCTTTGTCTCCAGGAAACCAAAATGGATACTTTGGATGCCCAGAAAATAAGAAGCGTTTGGGGAGAACGTGATTGTAATTGGGAAGCTTCCCATGCAGTGGGGACTGCAGGTGGGATAATAGTTATCTGGGATTCAAATGTGGTAGAAGTAAAGGGTAGGAAGGTGGGTCTTTTTTCTATTTCAATTTGGTTCCAGTTGCTCAAAGATGGTTGGGATTTTGTTTTAACTGCAATATATGGTCCAAATGTGAACTCCTAAAGTGATTTTTTCTGGCAGGAACTTGTTGAAGTAAGAGAAGAGTGGAATATGCCTTGGGTGGTAGGGGGGGATTTCAACACTACTCGTTTTGAGAATGAGAAAAAAGGGGAAGTGAGATCCAGGAGAGCCATGAGGGGTTTTGCCAGCTTTATGGAGAGATGGGAGTTAGTGGATCTTCCTTTGATTGGAGACAAATTCACTTGGACAAACAATCAGGAGGATGCAACTCTTATGAAGTAGACCGTTTTGTGGTGTCTACTGAGTGGGAAGAGAAGTTCCCTAATCTGTCCCAAGAGGCCCTTCCTAAACCTTTAACAGATCATATTCCCATTTGCCTGGATTGCGGTGGCATTCAATTCAAGCCAGTGCTTTTCAGATTCGATAACTTGTGGCTTGAAGAGGAAGGTTTTGTGGAGCAGTTGAGAAATTGGTGGGAAGGTGTTTCTGTGGAAGGAACAGCTAGTCATGTGTTTGGCAAGAAGTTGAAGGCCTTAAAGGAGCAAATTAAAATCTGGAAGGATTCTTTTAAAGGGGTGGAACAGAAACTGAAAAGTTGTTTAGATACAATAGTCGAAATCAACAGAGCTAAAGAGGAGAGGCAGTTAACTCAGGAAGAAAAAAGGAAGAGACAAGGAGCCAAGCTGGATTTCGACAGAACAGCCTATCAAGAGGAGACAAAATGCAGTGTTCCAAATATTTCTGGTTAAAAAAGGGTGATAACAACACAAAGTTTTTTCATAAATTAGCTAGTGCTAGGAGAAGGGAAAATATTCTGAAAAAGTAGGTTGTGGACGGTGTGTTGTTGGAGGTAGACAGAATGAAAAGCCATATTGTGGAGTTTTATGAGAATCTTTACAAGGAAGAGTGGGATAACAGGCCAAAACTTGATCGCCTGGAGTTTGATGGCCTCTCAGAGGAGCAAGCTGCAGATTTGGAGAGAGAATTTGAAGAAAGGGAGATTTGGGAGGCTTTAAAAGAGATGGAAGGAGATAAGGCTCCGGGTCCGGATGGGTTTACCATGGCATTCTACAAACACTGTTGGGGTTTTCTAAAGAATGATGTTTAAAGGGTGTTGAAAGAATTCCGTAACTCAGCAGCTCAGGAAAGGAGTTTAAATTCCACTTTTATAACTCTAGCTCCAAAGAAAAAAGGGGTAGAGGAAGTGGGAGACTTCAGACCAATTAGTCTGGTTGGTAGTATATACAAATTAATTTCCAAGGTTCTTTCTAAGAGGCTCAAACTAGTCATGGGAACCCTAATCTCAGAAAGTCAAGGTGCTTTGTGGAGGGTAGACTCATGGTAGATGGAGTGTTAGTAGCAAATGAGATGATAGATACAAGACTGAGAAGTGGGAGGGCTGGGCTGCTCTGTAAAATCGATTTTGAGAAGGCTTATGATCATATCAACTGGCAATTCTTAGACTACATCCTAAGAAGAATGGATTTTGGCTCTAAATGGTGGGATTGGATGAAAGTATGTGTGACTACTCCCTCATTCTCAGTCCTAGTAAATGGGGTGTCCTGTGGTCACTTTAGGAGTTCTAGGGGCCTAAGGCAAGGGGATCCTTTTTCCCCCTTCCTTTTTATGTGTGACTGAAGCTCTAAGCAGAATGATGAAAAGGGCCACAGCAGGGGGGTTCATAGAAGGTTTTCAGGTGGGAGATAAAAGGGTGGAGATTTCTTTGTTGCAGTTTGCAGATGGCACTCTCATATTTTGTGAAGCTTCAGTTCATCAGCTTGGTTATGTAATGGCCGTGCTGCAGTGGTTTGAGATTGTGTCAGGCATCTATGTAAACAGGCATAAAACTGAACTGGTTGCAGTGGGAGATGTACCAGAAATAGAGAGGTGGGCGGAGGAGTGGGGATGTAAAAGAGGTAAACTTCCTTTGAATATCTGGAGATGCCTCTAGGCACTAGGTGCAACTCCAAATCAATATGGGAGCCCATTGTAGAGAGATTAGACAAGTGTTTGGCTTCTTGGAAGTACAAGTACTTACTTATGGAGGTAAATTAACTATGCTGAAAAGTGTTCTATCTTCCCTTTCCTTGTATTTGCTCTCTTTATATCCAATTCCTAGTGGGGTGGCTAAGTCTTTGGAGAGGAAGATGCAGGAGTTTTTGTGGAACGGATGGAGGGATGAGAAGAAAAAATTCATGTTGGTTAGCTGGTCCAAGATCTGCAAAACCCAAATCTCAGGGGGGCCTGGGTGTGAGAAGAATAAAGGATCTCAATTCCGCTTTACTGGGGAAGTGGCTTTGGAGATTTGAGGAGAATCAAGGTGGTTTGTGGAGAAGGGTGATAGCAGCCAAGTATGGTTATGGGATCTCTGATTGGGTCCCGGGTGAGCTGAAACAATTCTATGGATGCTCTGTCTGGAAAGGGATTGGGAAAACTTATGGTCCATTCTCAAATGGAATTAAATTTAGGGTTGGGAATGGGAGGCAAGTTCTTTTCTGGAAAGACTTGTGGTGTGATAATAGACCCTTGAGGGCCTCTTACCCTACCCTCTTTGAAGTAGCAGTGGACAAAGATGCTCTGGTTTCAGACTATTTGCAGGTGCAGAGTGGAAATATTGTTTTTTTTTATGAATGAGTGGAAATATTGTTTGGGCTCCTATCTTCAGGCGAAATCTGAATGATTGGGAAGTGGAGTGTCTAGTGGAATTGCTGCATTTGTTGTATAGCACCCCAGTGGAATTAGGGAGAGAGGATAGAAAAGTTTGGGAGTGAGAGAAGTCGGGAATTCTCAGTTAGGTCCTTTTACAACTATTTTTCCAGATCAGAGGATGAGCCAATCCCAGTTAAGTCTGTATGGTGTAAGGGTGTGCCCACAAAGGTGGCGTTTTTTGTATGGACAGCCTACTTTAACAGGATTTTAACTAGGGATAATCTGGAAAAGAAGGGTATGCTGTTAAACAAACTGTCTGTGTGCTTTGTCAGAATCATACCGAGTCAGTAAACCACCTGCTACTCCACCGTGTTTTCTCCTGTGAGGTCTGGAACAAAGTTGAGAATTTATATGAGGTGAACAGTTGCTGCCCTGAATCAGTGACAGATCTTGTGAAGAGTTGGAGAGTCAAAGGTCTAACTAAAGAGGGCATGGTTTGGAATCTGACTCCTGCTGCAGTTTTCTGGTGCATATGGCAGGAGAGGAACACAAGGATTTTCAAGAACCCACATAGCTCCTCAGATACAGTATTTCAGAAAGTTTTGGGAAAAATGTTTTCCTGGTTGGCAGTAAACGATGTTTTCAAGGAAAGAAGTTTTAATTCCTTTTTTGCGGTTGGGAGTCTTTTTGTAGCTTTTCTGGTGCAGTTTTTGTAAATCCCTGTGTACAGCTCCTTGTTGTACATGTTTTTGTCCTAATGAAATTCTTACTTCACCTGTTTCAAAAAACAAAATTAGCCTAATATGTATAAAGAATCTAGAGTCATGTCCATTCTCCAATCCATAAAATTTTCAACCAACACTCACCAAGCATTTTCCCCTAGAATTTTGGAGAAATGTTAACAATAACATGCAGTGAAACATAGTAATCCAAAACTGTAAAAAAAGATCCACTAACCATTTTTTTTACAAACATATGCCTTTCCAGATAAATCCATGTTATATTGTGCAAAGTTTTTCAGTTTTATCAAGGTGAGTATTACTTGACCATGATCCAGTACCTTACGCTGAAATGTAGAGGCATCATTTGCACCCTTTGGAGATTCACTGCAACACATCCAATAAACTCCACAAAAAATTAGAAACATGTCACAAGTTGAGCCATTCCAAATTTTCAATTAGCAATAATACCTTTATCTACTTTAAACCTTTTATAATGGAAGTACCTTATTTATAATATATCTAGAAAATGACATACTTGAAGGTATCTTTTTAAAATAATATAAGTGGGTGTTTTTAGGAGATTCCCAATTACACCTACAAGAGGCAATGTGCTTAGAACAGAATGAAAGCAACTTAACTGTAACAAGAATGTATGTGTGAAACAGAAGTGCCAAAAATTTAACTCATGCTAAGCCATAATAATAATGGCTATAAGTTATTTCCCTATGCAGTTAGAAGGTTCAGAAGTCAGAAAAGTACTCAGACTATTCACATATCAAAAGTATCCACTAGATTGAAAGGGGGATTATTTGGGGTTGGACCCAATAAGAGGGTAAAGAAGACAGAGAGGATGATTAAAAGAAGCAAAGAGGCTCTTGCTCTAGGCTGTAGCTATGAAGCTGGTGAATAGCTGGGCAATTGATTGGGCAACTCTTTGAAGGGTTTTTTGCTTGTTGAGTGTAGGGCTGTTGTCGTTGGACAGAGGATTGATTCTTCTGGGTCAGTCTGTTAGATTTTTTTTCAGGTTGATTAGGGGTTGAGATTCATTTGCTTGTAATTTTGGGTTATATGCTGTTCGGGATTGGGGGATTCTGTTCTATTTTGGCTTTGGGGAGATAATATTGGGAAATTAAAACTTAAAAGGGTAAGGCAGGCTTTTGGGGCTGTTTTTTTTTTTTTTTTTTGAGCAGTAAAAATCTTTCATTAATAACAGAGAGATTAAGATACAATAGCTAAAGATTGCATAGGAAAATGCAATCTCCAGCAATCAGTTACAATTCTGCCCAATACAATGAAGATCTATTTGCCCCTTGTTTTGCTAGGGTATCCACCATCCCATTTGCATCCCTTTTAACCCACCCAAACTGAGAGTTGAACTTCCTTGCAAGTGTGTCAATTTCTCTGAAAATAAACTTGAGCTTCCAAGGTGCTGATGTGATGTTTTTGGCCCAAGAGATGACCAATAGAGAGTCTCCTTCAATTTCTAAGTCTGTTGTTCCTATCTGCTCAGCCATCTTTAGACCTTGAAGTAGGGCTAGAGATTCAGCCTGCATTGAGTCACCATAACCTATTGGTCCAGAGTAGAGTGCCACCACCACACCCAGATAATTTCTAAACACACCCCCTATGCCTGCCCTTCCAGGGTTGCCAAGAGAACTCCCATCGAAATTCAGTTTTAGTTTGTTCTGTGCTGATGGGTACATCTGTTTGTGCTATTTCAGCCCAATTCCTTAGTATCTCATTCGTGGAGTAGTTTCTAAAAATCTCCATGGTCTTCACCCAATGTGCAGTTCTGATTTTTATGGCTTCAATAACTTCCTCCATTGTTTTGCTTTTTCCTGAAAAGATTCTTAGGTTTCTTTCCTCCCAAATAGTCCATACTGTAGCTGCTCTCACTGCCTTCCATATACATTTTCCCCATTTCTTCCATTGATACAGGAAAGAGGGGCTGAATAGATTTACCACATCCTATGGGGGAGCCCATCTGCATCCAAAGAGAGAACAAACAACATTCCAAATACTAGAAGCAAAAGAGCAAGATAATAGTAAGTGGGTTAGAGTTTCACCACATCCCAAACAAAGGACACACACATGAGGAGAGAGGCAATTGTTTGGCCTCCTTTTCTGTAGCACATCACAAGTGTTTACCTTCCCTAGGAACACTTCGCAACAAAAAGCTTGTACTTTTGGAGGGATCGGTTTAGTCCAAATTTCTCTCACTGGGAAGTTGACCCCCATAGGGTTAATATGACTGAGAAAATCAAAGAAAGATGCACAGGAAAATAAACCATCAGAAGTTGGGGATCACACTCTACAATCAGCTATAGATTGGTCCAAGTAGACCCTCTCAAGTGTTGAAATCAACAGCACTAGAGACTCACACTCATTTTCCCTCAACCCTCTTCTAAAGACAAAATCCCAAGAGATCCCTAATTCTAAAAGCACACCAAACCTAGCAACAGGTTTGTTTTTATAGTTTGATAAAGAGTAGAGGTCTGGGAAATTGAACATAAGAGGCACATCCCCAACCCAAAGGTCTTCCCAGAATAAAACTTTGTTGCCACAACCAACATCAAACCTGATAAATTGAAGAAAAGTTGGATATACCTCAAAGATTGCCTTCCAAGGAGAGGAAGGAGCTGCATTGGGGGCTAATTTTGCATCCCAGCCGTTATCTGCATCACCATGTAAGCTTTTAATGACCCTGTGCCACAACCTTTTCTTCCTCACAAGGGAATCTCCATAGCCATTTCCCTAGGAGGGCCTTGTTTTTCTTTATTAGGTTCCTTATACCTAACCCACCCTGGTCCTTGGGGTAACAAACTTTCTACCATTTCACGAAATGATCTTTCTTTTCTTCACCTGGCTCCCACAAAAAGTCCCTCATAATCTTCTCCAATTTCCTAGCTATTTTCATTGGGATCTTAAAGGTGGAAAGGAAGTTAGTGGGAAAGTTTGCAAGGGTTGATTTTATCAAGGTGATTCTTCCCCCCAAGGAAATATAATTTCTCTTCCACATTGCCAACTTCTTCATGAACCTCTCTACCACCAGTTTCCAAAAGCTTTCAGCTTTCGGATTCCCACCCAAGGGCATTCCTAAGTATTCCAGAGGCCAATTTTTCACTTCACAACCTAGCAGATTTGCCATGGCTTGGATATCCCCCCCCCCTTCAATGTTGATTCCGGCTACACAGCTTTTTCCCCAATTGACTTTCAATTTGGAGGTCTGCTGAAATTCATCCACCAATCTTTTTAGATTCCTTAAACTGGTTTCATCACAGCTTTCACAGAAAAAAATTATGTCATCAACAAATTGCAAATGAGACACCACAACTTCTAATCTACCCATTCTCCAACCTTTAAACTGGTTTTCTTGATCAGTTTTGGTGATTTGTCTAATCAAAATCTCAGCCACAAAGGTGAATAAGAATGGAGATAAGGGGTCACCCTCTGTCTTAGTCCTCTTTTAGCCTGGAAGAAATCCTTTGCAACCCCATTCATCAGAATAGAAAAATGTGTTGAGCTAATACATTCTTTAATCCACATCCTCAATCTTTCACCTAGCCTCATCTTTTCCATTAAATTCAACAGTAAGGACCAATCCACCATATCATAAGCTTTTTCAAGGTCCAATTTACAAATCAAACCTTTGTCACCTTGTTTTCTCTTAGCTGTCACACACTCATTTGCCACTAAAATTTGATCCACAAATAGGAATGACCAATCCACCATATCATAAGCTTTTGGGGCTCATTTTTTATGTTCTGTTTTGTGGGTGAGTCCTTATCACCCCTTTTGTAAATCTCTCTTTCTAATTTTAATGAAATTTATTTTTTATTTATTACCAAAAAATAATAAACTAATATGCTCCGAAATGGAACAGATTATAGAACATTATACATGAATCCATAACCTTGCAATCCCCAATTACACTAGATGAATTGGGGATTGAAGACTGACATTTCTTAACTGTTTAGCATTACTAAAGGACTCTTTGCAGTAAAAAGGATACCCAATACACAATAGCAGTTGTGCATCAAGCTATCTCAACATAAGTACCTCAGAGGAACATTTTATTGTAAGAATAAACCAAAAGTGACACAAATTCCACATTGAACCATATGCTTGAACTTGAAGAACAATGGCTGGGGAGCCAATGATGCTCAGAGCAGCTGGCTCTCGAACTTAAACCAATATAAAAAAAAAAAAGGAAAGAAAGGATCAGGAAAAAGAACTGCTTTTCACTCCAGGTCGTGGGCCAGCAGCTCAGCCGTCTGGGTCAAATGGGTCAACCCATGAATAAGAATATAGAAAACAGATAAAAAATCAGAAAATTTGCAAAATAAGAGCATTTGTCTAATAATAATATGTTCATTATATTAAACAAAAATAAGTATGATAAATGAGAATTGTTGTAATAAATGATGGAAATGGTTGAAAATAAAAAAAAAAGGAAAAATGATGATTAATGTCCAGCCCACGACCCACATACCGGGACAAACAGCTTAATGATTAAACCATTTGGAAAGTGGATGGTAGAATATTGCTATGATTTGAGATTTAAAAAATTATTTTCTAGCTATAGGTGTCTTAGAAATATGGTTTAATTTTTCTCAAAATTTTCTGGTATTTCAAAATTACTATTAATGATAACTTTTTGACATAGAAATTCTAAATTACTATTGATAACAAAATTATGATTTATACTTTTGGTGATTTCTGGTGTCTTTACATTAAGTTAGTTTGGTAGGAGGCGTTATTCAAGTTTCCTTATAGCAAATGGAAGTTGATTTGGGTCAATTTCCAAATCCAAATTGGAGCCTATAAGGGGACATCCAAGTTCATATGCTGTCAATAGAGATGGTGATTGCAATATAAGAAGAGTTTATTAGATCAAATAAAATTTGGTTTGGTGAAATATGGTTATTGCCAGGAAACTTTTGTCCTTTTTCCTTTTTTCTCACTTATTTCTTCTTCTAAATGATCAATATCTTTCCTGTTTACCGTAACAGCAAAAGCTATTATCTCTCTTCTTAATTTCTTATTCATTCTTTGGTGGACAGTAAGCTGTCTACTTGCTTTTCCATCCCTATTCTTCATCCTTAATCACCCAAAGCCCATTTATCACCCCACAAAGCCCACTGCCAGGTCTGAAATTTGTATGACCCCAACCCCATCTTACAACACAATTGATCCAACTGCCAGGTCAACCATGAACTTTTTTGAAAATAAATAAAAATGAAAATTTACTAATGAGCAAGAGAGAACAACAGAGTAATAAAGCAATCACCCACAAAAAGCCAAAACCCAAACATAAACCACCAAACCCACCGCCCCAAAAAATTACACACAAAAAAAAAAACCTTCCCAAGCCTTATAAAACATCCCAAAACAACTCCCCTTAATATCTCCAAACCAAAACTAACCCTACCAAACCTCACCACTCAGATTTCCCTTAAGGATTTTCTCCATTTGGATTTTGTCTGTGTTCCAATTTCAAAAAAAAAAAATTTCTCGCAAATTCTTCCCCACGTATGAAAGATAGCCCTAATATATTGCTTACTTGGACTTCAGTTTCCACTATTTTCCAAGTCCACCTTTTGAGCTGTTTTCCGCACTCAATCAAAAGCTACCTCCTCCTTCTTCTCATTTCCCTCCTCTCCTATATTTTCCTCTTCCTCTAAAGAAGCATCTTCCTTTTGACCACCTGAACATGGATCTAATTTTTCTTCTTTTCCATCACTTTCTACAACGGCTTCATACCAGTTTTATTTACTGCATTGCTTTGTGTTCTAGTTCTATCCTTCATCCTTTTCCTTCTGTAAACTTACTTATACTTGCTAGTTGCTACAAGGACCAATTCCAATTAGTCCTTCCTTCAAACGATGAAACACTTTTGTGACATGAATCAACTGACCAACATTAGATTCCTTGGGCTTTTTCAAGTTGACCAAAGAATCACCATCTTTTTTGTATTTCTTCACCCATGCTAATAACCTTTTTCCTCCCTAGTTCCACCCCAACTTTCCAATAAAAACATTTGAAAAAGATCAGTTGTTCCCCTCCTCAAAAACAACAAGAGCTTTCAGAACCCTTCAGAAGCTCAATTGCTTCTTCCCCCAGTTGTTCATTCCTTCTTTCCTCCATTCCTGAATGTAAAAACTCCTTCTCAGAACCAGACTCTTCAACCTTCTCCCTATCTAAAAGTGCATCACCCTTTCCATCCTTTTTTCCATTATCTAAAAACACCCATTCTTCTAGAAAACAGTCCCCATGGGGTTGAAGCATCATTATCATCCACTACTGAGCCCTGCAAAACTTCTTCTATAATCTACTCTTTTTTTTTGTAATAAAATTAGAATTTATTAAAACAAAAAAAAAATAGAATACAAGGGAGAGTGACCAGGAGTCACTCAAGAGGGAAAAGAGAAACAGAACAACCCCTAGACCAGACAACCTCAACACACCATCAAAACCGAAAACCCAAGATAAGAAACCAAAATTACAACAACAAAAACCCAAGCATCTGAAAACAATCTTGAAAAGGCTGCACAATCAAAGAAAGACAACATCCCCCCTAAACTTCAAACAAACTTTCTCCACTCCAACCTGAGTCTGAATAAGACCTGAGGTCTTATCCCTTGAGCTCTTAATCTTCAAGATGTTACTCAAGAAGCTCAATCCATCCTTGTGAAAGAAACTTGTTGTCACCCAATTCCAAACTTCACAACTCTTCTTACCCAAACCTTCATGCTTCCTGAAGAAATGTTTTTCAAATTTAACAGCCTTTCTTCCATTAACAAAACTTGACTCTATCCTTTGTCCTCCTTTCTCTCATTGAACCACACTACCATAAAGCTAAAGGCTCAGTCTTTAAGGTAGACAAAGCTAGACCACTCCACCAATCTACCATCATTTGAACCTGCCCTTCCCCCTCCATGTCAACCATGGGTTGAAAACATTAACTTAAAGCTCCATTTTCATACTTGTCATCCCATGCTTTTATCTCGTTTTTGTGGTTGAGTAAATTGACAACACCAAAGCAACTAACCCAAAAAAGGGCTTTTTCGCAAAAATAGTGGGGCAACACGCCTTCAGCGCCTTGGGATGCATAGATCTCAAAAAGTTACCCACAATCAAAAAAGAAAAATCACCACAATCGGACATCTAAGTGCAAAGTTATAGCCTCTAGAAGTTTGCATATACATTGAGTGTGCAACCCGTGGCCCAGTGACCAGGTTGAACAGGTCAACAAGTGAATGGTTCAACCACCTGGATCAGACAGTTTTTGACCAGGCCAACGGCTTTTAACCAAATGTCGGGTTTCATGTAAACCGGACCCAGAATCTTGACCAGGTGATGGTTTCAACAGTTCAACCAGCCAGGTCAATGGCGGGTTGTAAACATTGTTCTATACAACTAAAAACACCAAGGTACCTTAACATGTTTGTACATGTCTAAACCATGGTTTGAAATATCGACAAGATTTGGCAAAATTTTCCCTTTTGCTAAGTGGTGATCTGAAAATTTACAAGAATCTTTATTTTCCAAAATCTCCGATATTTTACCAATGTTTCCCCAAATCTTGCCAATATTGATAGACTATGTTGGGATTCATGTAGTCAACCCCATATGTGCGATTAAACTTCTAACAATTCCTTGAAGGTTTATTAACTAAGTCCATGTTTACAGAAAATTTCACTATTTTTTAAATTTTCTAAATATCTCAGTGAAATTAGCAAAATATCCTTAAATTTTTCCCATCACTACATGGAAAAATGTCCACTAATATCCACTACGATCAAAATTGTGAACCATGGTCTAAACACTATGATCCCAATAATGAAACACAACACAAAAATGAAAGCCTTGTGGAATAAGCTTTATTGCATGGATACATCTAAATTATACGCATAGCATATATTAAGAGATCACACCATAAGAAATGTCTTAAGTGACGTAAGTTTCACCAGGTTTGCCAGGTTACACTTGTTAAAAAATAGAAGGACCATTACTAATGTCGGTACCAACTACGAGGGTTTTCGGGAGGGATGGACTGGATGCTTGGCTTATAAAAATAGAAAAAGAAAATCAGTGTATTGAATGAGAAGCTTGTATTCTAATCCATGTAATAATGAGTCATATCCCTGCTCCCTGTATCCATGTTTATATGTAGGCATCTAAATGAGAAAAAAATTAGTAAATTACTATTCTTAATAATGTTGTCTTTTTTATAATTCTTATTGTTAATGCAAAGCATATAATAGATGAAATTTCCTATATATGACAGTGTTTTAAAAGCGCAAGGCAAGGCACACGCCTTTTTGAAACAAGGCTCAAAATTTGTAAAAAAACCAAAAATGCAAAAAATCAGAAAAAAAACTGTAAAGAAATAACGTGTATATATATATATATTAAAAATAGTATTATTTTAAAAAATACATATTTAAAAAGCATATTAGCTCAAATTTAACTATATAAGTGTAACATATGGTGCATATTCAAAGTGAAAATGTAACATATAGTTTATTCTTTTTTTTTGAAGATATAGTATATTCTAGGAGCCACTTTATACCAATCCCCTTGAGGCATGGCCAAACAAATCCATGTTAGAGTCCTAAATCCGTAATTCCTGCACAAAAGTTTGCTTTTGTGATTTTAATTATAATTCCTTATCTTCTAAAACTGATTTGTATAAGGATGAATGTACAATATTAACAAAAATGGGATTCTCAGAGCCCCTTACCCAGTCACCAAACTTTAAAAAAAAAAAAAGAAAAAAAAAGTGCAACACTTAACTAAGGCACACACCTGGGCTGAGGTGCACCAGGTGCTGCCTAGGCAAGGTGCATACCTTGAAATGTGCCTCACCTGTGCACTAGGCACACCTTTTAATTAAATCACTGATATGCGGAGGAACTTATCATCCTATAAGAAGTTCTCCACAATGAATTACAAAGGTTTCCATAAATGAAATGACTCTGATAAAGTTGAAAGATTATAAAATAAGCTCACCTTTCTCTCCACCTGAGAAGAGCTTCTAGGAGAGGAATAGGTGTATGCCGAGCCACCATTGCTAATGAATCTAACACTTGCTCATAAGCTGGGTCCGATGGCCGAAGATACTGTCCATCCTGAATATTTTCCATACAATGCAGAGTTATGAAAAAGAAACAACTTATGAGTACCCATTTATACCAACAAATATTCAGCACTTACAGCCTGTGAGCAATTATCTATTTATAAGAATAATATCAAGAAATTTCACCCACTATGGAAATGGGTACTGTGCCCATGTCTGACACATCACTTTTAATGTCAATTCCCCATGCAACATTTTGTCCATGTCATGTGTAACATTGCAGCCGTTAGAGCAGCATTTACCCTTACCAATTTATCATATTCTTCTGCCCACTGAAGGGTATGATGAGCCCAACAATAGTTTTGCGTTCCTACCCAAATGCTGTCCATTGCCAAAGAGAGGTCATTCGTCCTCTCATTTCATAACTTTTTCTTTGTCCAATGAAATGCATAAAATTGATAAGCTTCACAATCACGCAAATACAATAAAACCCTTTCTCCATTCCATCTCCCCTCTAACAGCAAAGATAAACATTACCAAAACACCAATTCACTGATATAAATACCAATGCAAATTGATAGTGTGGTAGGTAGGTACCTGTGCTTGGGCTGTTTCAATGCGGCGCCTGGCAAGAGGAAGAAACCGCTGGAGCAGTGCATCAACGATCAACTTTGCAGCACCACCGGGCTTCATTTCTTTAAGTCAAATCTCTACACTCTTCAATTCGATTGAAGTGGCTCTATTGTGTTTTAAAACATGGAGTCGTGATGTGAAGTGTTCCACTACCCAGAGGCATGAGGCGAAGTTCAGAACACAAGAGGCGTCGGCCTCCGGAGCACAAGGAGACACAAGCCTCGACCATGTGTTTTTTATAGTTATTGTTGGAATTTCTAATAATAAAACATCAAATTCAAACAAAATCAGATATTGAAAGCATCATAACATAAATTAAACTGAAATAAGTTAAATCTTAACCTCAAGAAGAAAAATCAAACAGTCGCTAGATTTTTTTAAAAAAATAGCAATTATATCAATAATTAACAGAAAAGACCAAAATGTTTATTGACACGTCAACGTCTAAGGTTCAGCAATTTGCAAATGTTTAAATTCCACCTTAAACCAAATTAATGTTTCCTCTTTTAAGTTGCGTGTGCAGTGTTCCACAAGAAAGAATTCTTCAGCCAAAATCGAGGAAAGAAGGGAAAAAAATGTTAAAAATACAGGGAATAAATGAAGTTACTTGAAGTTGAAGCTGCTGCGCTGTATTTGGTCTTCCAAGGTATAACAGGGTCTTCAGTCTTGCAAAATAGAACAGGGGCAGGAAGAACTAAGAAGAATAAGAAGAAGATCAGACGAGCTGCTGTTCAAGCTATGCCATCAGTCCAAGAATAGAACCAGTATAGACTACCAAGAAGAAGAAAAAAAGAACAGTAACAAGGCTCGAGATTGAATAGAATAAAAAGAAGATGGAAACATGAAGAAACTAATAATAACATACCCGTAAGCAGCTCGACCGAGAGACTTCAAACTCGACTTTGGAGGCTGGTTGCAGTAGCAGTAGCAGATTCGAGCCCTAACTTTCGGTCTGCAAAATAATAATTCTAATGCAGTGTTTTTCCTTCCTTTTAAGTAAATCATGACTTTACCATTTACCAAAAACAAATTGTGATTATTTCTAACGTAAATTACAGATTACCACCCAGTAATTTGGTGTAGTGACACTTACCCCCGAACTTTTATTTATAGCGAAGACCCTTAATTTTTTATACTTTAATACTTGGCCCCTCCATAAGATTCTCCTCCCTGTCATGTACTAGATAAGCATTTTTAAATTTCCAAACTATCATTTCTTTAACTAGTTGGACACTTCTGCTGTTTTTCTTACATATATATTTGAATAAACTTCCTAGTTATGTCTCTTTCTTCTTCTTTATCCATTTGTTCAAATAGGATTTAAGAAGCAAAGTAGACAATTTTCGTTATTTTGAAATGCCATTCTCTCTCACTCAAATGAATCTTGTAACTCTATAAGGGCAAAGCGTTTGATAAATTAACTTTCCTCATTCAATCGAATTAACAGGGACCAAAGTGTTTGAATCTAAATATTTATATTTTAGGGAGATCTTTGTCACAAATAAAAATTTGGGGGCTAAGTATTAATACTCAATATACAAGATCATAATCTCTAATTTACCCTTTCTTTTAATGAACTCAAAACCATGATTACGATTCCCAACTTTGAACTTTGAAATATTTTGTATCATAATTTTATATTTGTTTTATTTTTCTCTTATTTTATGCACAAAAGAAAATGGGGTTCATAATAATGTAATATTAGGGTTAATGAGGGAAGAACAACTATGAAAGGCATAGGCATGCCATAATGAGACTTGGGTAATCTATCATGATTGCCCCTAACCAAACACAAAACCGTTAAATGAGAGCCCTAAGGGTGTAGAAACAATGGAAGGCTCTTAATTGTTTGTCCTCTGAGCTGTTAATCCTTGGATTCCTCTATTGCCTTTTTGGAGTATGAACTTATTTATTTGTAATTTTGTTGATGACTTTGCTTGTTTATGCACATAAAGTGAACAAGTTGAGCAAAGGAGAAATAATAAGTGGAAAAAAGTAGATTTAAAGATTTGTTTAGTAAATGCTGGAAAGTGATAGGATATATACTATTTCCAATTACCACATAACAGCTGAAGTTTGGTAGGCACAACCCCTACGAATTTATTGTAGACCAACAATGTTTAGTGAGCTTTTTTTTTTTTCTTTTTGGTAAATACAGTGTTCAAGTAAGTTGAGTCCATATGGGTGGCCTATATCTACAAAACAATTATAAATTAGTTTAAGCTTCATATGAAAATTATTTCTAATACACAAGTAAAAATTATGGTTTACCCCATCTCATAAATTTTTATTTTATTTTGCAAAACCCCCCACCCATGGCGCACATGCCCCCCTTAAATTGTGTCAAATTCCCCCACCTGTGTTACAAACAATGACAAATTTGTAAGATGGGGGAATCAATAACTTGCCCTTTATGAATAGCTTTCATGTTAATTAAGTAAAAGCTTATATAAGCCATCAACATTATCTATTTAAGCAACCTTTAATTTGAAATCAATATTCATTTAATTAAAAAGATAAATAAATAAGGGTCTTTTTGGTTCGTAGTCAGAATCCTTCCGAATTAGAATAGGAATGGTCCACTCCCATAGTTTGTTTAGGTTAGACAAGAATCAGAATGGGAATTTGAATTAGATGAAACGAGATTCCATTTCCAAGGGACAAGAGGGAATGGTCATTCCCTTAGATGGAGGAATGCCATTCCACCAAGAATGGAAATGGGATTCCCATTCCTCCCAACCAAATTCTAGACCCCTCTTTCCATGAACCAAATGGGCCCTAAGTGGGGTAATGCATCATGTGCATGAAGCTTCAAAGTATCCCAACAATTTTTTTTTCCAAACAACCAAAATTTTCCTAGGCAAGGAATAAAATATCAATACACCTATATTGTATCCATATCAATGTATATAGATATGCATGGATACATTGATATACACATGTTTTAAAAGTTTTAAATTTTTGGAATGATAGATCCTAAACCGAGGTGGACATGCAACAGATAAATCCAACCAACTTGAATGAGTTGAGGTGGAAGGATGATGTGATAAACTAAATAGATTGGTAATCAAAGCAAGGCCAAAGGTCCTAAGGATGAGGTCCCCGGGGAAGGCACTCCGATGCTCAAGTTAGTAAGGTGTAAGCAAAGGGTGACAAGGCTAAGCTGTTGAAGATAAGCTAGTCCGAGTCGAGGAAGGTAAGGAAACAACAAAGCTAGAGAGGGGAGAGAGTTCAAGAGATTATAGAAAGTATACCTTGAGGGGAGATGCCTTTAAATAGCTGAGTGTAACTCGGGCACAACCCTTGTAGGGTCTAAGGGAGGAGACCACCCGTTGAGGTCTTTAGATATCTCCGTGTACCCCAGCAGACATGCTTTTGGTGAAGTGGATCACATGTCATGTCCTCTTCTGAGGTTCTCGCTTGTTAGTCCACTGACTCTAGTGTGCGGTGTACTAGTCCACTAACATGGCCCAAAGAGGTTGGCTGAGACTGGGACATGACTATTAGCACCAAATTTTTTATCTACCCCTTCCCTTTACCTCCTTAAACCCATCTTCTAAGATCCAAAATTTGAAAACAAAATCAAACCAATCGAAGACTTGAAAAAACCCAAAATGCCCTCTTTTGATGCAATCCACACATTGAAATCAATATCAAACATCTGATTAAACACAACCCTGATTTATGCGGTGTTCAAACTTACACTCCACAAATCCAAATTTGGCACATCCACCGCCTAAAGACACTAAAATATGCTCACCCCTCAAGTCCCACCTCAAATCCATGATGATTAACTTTGAAAATACCAAGATCCCATTTTGATGGCCTTAAATGACTAGAGCTAAAAAAACCATGATCAACCACTTCTTTCTTATATCGGAACCATCTACTTGACTTCTCACATTAATCCATTCCCACAGACCAAATTTCATCTCAAAATTCCCTTATTTAATCGTTTGATCAACAAAAATTTCAATTTAACATTTACAATTAAACTACATAAAAGGTCATATCCCAAGTACGAAATCCTCAAAACAAACCACCCATCGGATTTAGCCTTAAATTCCTCCATTTCCTCCCAAACAAAGTAAGATTTCATTTTGGACCTTCTCATTGTTTAATTATTCAAAAGCCTAAACCTTGATCTGAACCAAATCCTTCAATCCACAACTTTGATCACAAATTTATCATTTCCATTAGATTTACGGTGTTTAAAAATGCTTATCCACCAAATTTCATCCCAAAATTCTCTTGATTGACCCTTCATCAAGAAAAGATTCTATTTTAGTAAATCTCATTAATCCAAATTTTCCAACCATAGATCTCCATCATCCAAGCATTATTCGACCATTTAGATACCACTACCATGTTTAGAGACCCAAAAAACCCTTGCACATCAAATTTCTTAGTTTAATTCACTCATTTGATCGTTAAACTAGAGAGATTCAATCTCGATTTATCAGATTAAATTGCACATTAACTCATACCTCAAAAGGGTGAGATCTAACATCAGCCCCTTACTTGACCTATCAAACACTTAAACTAAGAAAATTAGGCCTAGTAGACTTAAAAGCCCCAAAACCCAAAAGTACCCCACTTAAAGTCATGAAAAGACAAAATGACTTTATGGTTAAATTTACATTTTATTCCACTGACAACCACAAATACAAGATTAAAATAATAGGCATGCCCCGTGGACCTATTCATGAGAAATCCCCAAGCATTTCAAACCTTAGACTCCAAATCCACTCCTTTTGTTCTTAGACCGAAGATTTTGCAACCAAAAACACTCCCCAGCTCGAGGACCTATTCAAGCTTCACTCTAACTCATTTTAGTTATTGAAAATCCTTTGTTAAGGTCACATACACACATACACGCACACGAGAGGTATGCCTCACTCTCTCATTTGCCTAGATTTGAAATCATTGTTATTTTTGTTTAGCTTTGGGTTGCTTGAAGTTTTGAAACCTTGGAGAACGTTCTCAACTTCTTCTAAATTGAAAATAGAGGTAGAGAGGCAAGGGTCTTAGGGAAATTAGTACTTAAGGTTCAATAACATCACTCCAAAATTGTTCTCAAGAAAAGTTGAAAGCATTTTTCTCCAGATTTTAGAAATTTTCACAACCATTTTACTAGATTTTTGTTAGAAATTGAGCCTAGATCATTCTCATATTGGCCTACTAAAGCAACTTGTAAATAGGGTTGTTTAACACCTTCCCTCTCCCAATCCTTGGGAACCCAAAATCTCTTGGTTAGGTGCCTTTTTAGGTGGAAAAGGGAGTCATTATCAAAGAAAATAGATCAATTTTTTAAGCTAAAAAAGAGGGCCCATTTTTTTCTAAAAATGGGTGATGACTCCATCTTTTTGAGCTAACCACAAGCTTCCTAGAGCACACAATTGGCGATTCTACTAGGGATATTGGGACCTTTATCGGGAGTCATTTGGGCTCAATTCCGCACCTTTTTATTGTATGCTTAAAAGGTTAAAAGTTGCTTGAGTACAATTTGAAATTGCATCTCAAATCCTCCAAATAATTCGAAATTGCATCTCAGAGAGGCTTGGCATGATAGACCTTCCTGACATTGTTCAAAATTGTAACTTGGTTTAGTCTCATTACAACCCAAAAGGTCAAATTGTGACTTGGTTTAGTCCCATTACAACCCAAAAGTTTAAATCACAACCTAGTTTAGTCCTATCACAACCTAGAAGTTTAAATCATAACTTGGTTCAATCCCATTGTAGCCCTGAAGTTTAAACCACAACTTGGTTCAGTTCCTTCATTGTCCAGAAGTTCAAGGCCACACCTTAGAATACTTTCATTGCACCCTAGTTGTCGAAATCACACATTTACTTAGCCTTATCACACTGTTGTTTAGTGATGAGAATGAAAAATATCATAATTTTCTCCCTTAATATTTAGTCTTTTATATTTATTTTATGCCCAAATGTACTCATTATTCTTATATTTTGGTTTAAGGCACGAATGGAGGCGTTAAATGAGAAACAAGGCTAATCGGGTCATTTTACACAATTTCGGCACTGTGTGGTAGATTGAGCATAACTCTCTCATCCGGACTCCGATTGAGATAATTCAAGATGTGTTGGAAAGATAAGGAAAATTTCTACAACTTTTCTATTTTGAGTTTTGATAGATTCAGACTGCATCGACGTCACAATCGGGCCCGAATTCTCTGCACTGCATTGGTGACGTGTTGAAGACATTCCTTAGCCTTGAAGCTTTTATCTGCGATTTCACCACTCTCCCACTCACATAAGAACTTTGTTTTATCTTATTTTTGAGTCTTTTCTTGATAATTCAGACTTGTAGAGTATTATCTAGAGAAATTTTAGGAGATTTTGTAGGCTTCTCTTGGGGGAAGTAGATAAGAGGAGAAAAACCTAGAGAGAAGGAAGCAGATTGGGAGCAGCCAAATCTCTTCTCTTCTCTTCTCTTCTCTTCTCTCCGCCCCTCTTCTCTATTCTCTGATTTTCTTGGAGTTTTCACCATGACCATGCGTGGCTAAACTCTTGTACTTGGTCAAAGGAAGCAGAAGCCTCAGAATCTACCAAACTGTGAGATCTAATTTGATTTTTATTGTTGATTCATGCTTTGGATATCGAATGTTCTTCTATGTTTATGTCTATGATTGTTTCGCTTGATTGCTAGAAAGGCCTAGTAGTTTATTATTTGTTACAATCTATTGCTGGATTAGATATTAAATCCGTAATTGTTTGATCATTCTAATCTACGAAGCAACTAGGGTTTAATGATTTGCTGCGTCAAAAATTGTTAGATCTTAGGAAGAACATTCGACTGAATTAAATGCAATCGCTTGTGCTTGTATTGTTTAGCTTCATCGATCTCTAATGCTTAATGCTATTGTTGGATTAAATTTTTAATGCTTGTTTAGGGGTTGTTCAGTAGTAAGGGTTAAGATGATCGCTTGTTTTCCGATTAATTGATATTAGGAAGATGTAGGAAAATAATTCCTACGATGAATATTCAAAGTCTGAATTGATTTATCTTTGCATCGATGAGCAGTAGTGAAATTATGATGGTGGATGCTATCCTAGATCAAGATTTGTTCTTTTGGTTAATTTCAGCACTCTAAATTGCCTTGCTTTCCATTTAAATTTTGTTCTTTTTAATTCTGATTTTTTTTCTTTCAATTCTGGTTTTGTTACGTACAACCCCCCTCCATCTTTGATCCACGTAGCACATAATTTAGATTAGATACTCCCTGTGGGAACGATCCTTACTTGCACTACTGCATTTTATTCTTACGAGTATAGGTTTTATTTTTGGGTGCCTACGACAGCACGCCATTTAGTCTCATTGCACCCCAATTATCAAAATCACATTCTCCATCACCATCACAACCCAGAAATTGCACCTGTAATTACACCTCATTCCTACTCCACACCTCAGTTAGCTAAACCATACCTTAGAGCATATCAATCGCACCTCAAAATATCACCCATTGCACCTTGTTTTTTTTCTTTTTTTGTTTTTTTTAGGTTCCTCCCCCCTTTTCCCTTTAGGTTGTATTTGGTTTGAAGGAAAAAGTAGAGAAAGGAAAGGAAAGGTAGGGAAACCTTTATAAACCTTGTATATGTTTCCCTACCTTTCCCTTCCTTTCCCTACCTTTTCCTTCAAACCAAACATAGTATAGTGTTTCCTTTGAGAAAAATTGCAATATTCTTTTTTTTTTACTAAGTGAATAGCTTTGATTAACCTTCTCTTTGAGTAGTTTTAATTTGTAGATATTTGTTTTTATCTCTTTTACATCTTTAATTTCCTCTAGTAAGCATAAAAGAACTTAACTTCTCTTAGCTCCCCAAAAATGGTCACTTAGAAACTTGTAGGATTGTTTGTAAATTTCAACATGTGGCTACATTCTCCCAAATTTTCTATTTTTCTTTTTATTTCATTTTTTTTTCTCATGAATGCTTGAACACTCGTAACCACACACTCTCATAGAAATAGAATTAGAATCACATTATACCTATTATAGGAATGATAGTATGTGTGTGCCTCTAGACTTTAGTCCTTAAAAGCTTCACAAAAACCCTTCAAACTAGCTATCAACCAAAAAAGCCCATTTGTCCATTGGTAGAGGTTTGAAGGCTAACAACCTTCATGGAACTTTTGAGTCTAGAACTCTTATAACTACCTTATGCATTGCATTTACAATACCCATATATAGCAACCTTAGATGGAAGTTAAATAGAAGAACTATAGCATATTTAGGACTAAGACACAAAGTGGTTGCCATCCTTAGAAGTAGGATTAAAATAAGTTTCAAATATTTTTATTAATCCATAAAAAAGAGAAAGAAATTTGGTTTTCCATTAAAAGTTGACAAAGGCTACATTCAAGCCCAAATTACCAAATATTAATATTAACATACATTTAAGCTAGGTTTTTCAAGTAAGCTTCAAAACATCAAACTCCTAAATCAAAGTCAAACAATAATAATCTAAGATAAAAAGGGATTTCTAATCAAATTTAAAATCCAAATTGATTATATAACCTTCATCTAAAATCAAAATGCAAAAAGAATATAATAATAATAATAATAATAAATTCAATTTAAGAATCAAGATCAAAATCAAGCCTAAAACTCTCAAAATTTAATATTCTCGTCTAAAATGTTTAAAGAGCCCATCTTTTTACTCAAGGTTATCATCCCCTACCTTGGCTACGTAGATGTGTGACTTTATGCGTTTATCTCTTGAGAGGTAACATAAAAAAGGTCATCTTGATCCCTTACTTGCCTGGAGTTTCTAGTAGGTACATGTATGGCAAGGGTCTAACCCTCTCTTAACCAGTACCAAAAGGTACTTCCTCCTTTGATCATTTAGTTAGACTTGAGGCTAAGTGGATGCATGACTCTATGAGTTACGTTAGCTTTTGAAAAACAACATTAAAAGTCCATCTTAACCCATTCTAAGTTTATAAACCTTTAGAATGTCTAGTAGATATATATGATAAAGGGTCTAATTGTCCCTTAACAAATATCAAAGGATACTTTATTCCTTAAGTTGAACTTAGGCCAAGTAGATGCCTAGCTTTATGAGCTCACTCTTAAGAAGCAACATCAAGAGACCACTTTGACATTAATACATTCCAAACTCTAGGATGTCAAGTAGATACATATATGATGTAGGGGTTAATACTCCCTTGGCCAGTATCAAAATGACATTCATATGTCGCTTTATAAACTTCCAAACTTAGATATCTTTCTTTCTCTTCCCCAGTCCATGTTGAGTAGATGCTTACCCAATGAATTTACTCTTAGGAAGCAACATCAAAAGGTTGGCATTCCATCATCTAAGGGTGTCTAGTAAATAGACACGGTGAAGGGATAATCACCCTCAACCAGTATTAAATGACACTCCCTTCTTAACCCAGAACCATGATCTTCTTGGAGCCAAGAGCATCCCTCCTTTTCTAATTACACCACTAGTTGTTTGGATTTAGAATTTGTAAAAAAGAAAACAACATCAAACCCAAACAGTAAAAAAATATATGGTCCAATATCAAAATATATCAATAAAAGCACAATAAAGAAATCATCGATAATCAAATACCAATATTTAATGAGTCCACCAAGCCACCATCAAGCTATGTTGTAAAGATAATTAAATAAAACCTCTTTACCAAGAAAAATAATCAATCCTCAACTTATAGCTAGGATAGTGAAAATCTTAAGTCGTGTATAGTCACCTATCTCAAAATTCCCTAAAATCAACCTTCCATTAAAATTTATCAAAGAAAAAACATTAAAATCTATGAATACACTTTTAATCTTATTAAAATCAACAAAGTTAATCAAGTTTGATCAAAAGATTTATCAAAGTTTCTTTGAATAATAGACTTGTTTTCCAACTTCAAAGCTTAACCTTGGTTTCCACTTTCTAAATGCTTTACTCGATTTTTGACAAGGGTCCACTAATCTAAGGTGTTCCCATTGCATAAGCTAGTCTAGTTTCTCTTAGATCTTGTACATCTTTGCTAGGTATTCTTGAAGGAAGACATGAAGGATTTACAAGGATCCCAACCACGAGGGATAACGAGTTTAATACTTTGTGCCCTCACTCCAACCTTAACCTTCCTAAAAAAATTAAAATCCCAAACTTTCACAAGTATGATGGATCTAGTAATCCTAGAGCACACACCCTCATTTATTGCATAGATATGTTTCAACTTGAATTTTATAAAAGATTATTAGCCCAACTATTCTCCAAGAGCCTAAAAGGAGTGGCTTTGAATTAGTATACCCAGCTCAACCTATACATCAGGAAGATGTGGAGTAAATCGACAAAACAATTTATTAAGAGCTTTAATTTTCACCCATTGTCAACATTGAGTGATCTAGAACACCTTACTTAAGGATTAGATGAAAGCTTTGCTAAGTATTTGAAACAATGGAAGATTATGTATGTCAAAATAAAGGAACCCTTGCCACAAGAAGAAGTGATTAGGATTTTTATCAAGTCACTTAGAGAACCCTTCTACTCCTTAATGATAAGACGAGAATGCCAAAATTTTCATCAATTGCCAGAGAATGGTGTTCACATCAAATGGGGAATCAAGCATGAGAAAATCCACTTGGCATCCACAAATCCATTAAACGAAATCAAAGAACCTATTATCATTTCCATTGTACATTAACCTTCCTCTTCAACATTAAAATGTCGAATTCTAAATGATCCTTTCAAAAGAAGAGTCAAGAGACGATTCACTTCCTTTCCTCATCAGTCTCAATTACTTCCTCAACTAACGAGAAAGGATATCTAATACCTTTGTCACCAAAACCAATTCCAAATCCTCTACCAAAGAGCTTCAAGTTAGATGAGTATTGTGCATACCACCTAGGATTGGAGCACTCAATGGACGATTGCACAGTTCTTAAAGTTGACATCCAAGATCTTATTGACATCAAATAGTATCCCTTAAAGCATCACTAAAATATGTAATCAAATTTGTAATCCTTTCAAAAATTTTGACCTGTCTGATCCCCTACAAAAGGTCCATAGGCAACTTAGGCAATAACACCTAGGTGTGACTCAGATAATCAAATAAAAATTAAACCTTAGGACTCTTAAATAAACACCTTTTAGTATCCTCTCCTAAAACCTTGGTCTTTCTATCTAAACACCCTCTAGGTACCAACCTATATAGTCTAGGCATTGCTTGTATCATCTTTGCATTATACACAAAATTCACCAACATTCATTCCATACATGTTTGCATTCCATCTAAAGTCTAATGCTCTTAATAGGAAAGATGGCCACACCTACTAGAAATCAATTTAAAATCCAATAAGAAATCGAAGAACTTTAAAAAGTAGTGAATTTATTAACCTTCAAAGTTGATTAACTAATCTCTCAAACAAGAGCAACACCACTAGTTTTTACACCATCCTTTGTCTCAAATCTTACACCACCACCTCAACTGTCCAAGAAAGAAGTGAGAAATTTTACCTTGTTACCTTGTCGACCTTCCCAACTTTTGCCCATCTTGGTTAAGAAAGAATACCTTCATTTGTTGTCTTAGAAACCTCTTACAGATCTAAAGAATTTTATTTGAAAGGCTTAATGTACCTGCCATCAAGGACCGGGACATGGGACTAATGAATGCTATCAATTGAAGTATGCTATCTAATCCCTCATTAATGATGGCTGGCATAACCCTGAGCTCGAGCTTGTAGATATGTTGTCCCCTAAAGCACCTTTGTATTAAACTTTGTTTTGTTAGTCTTTGCACCTTAAAGCTCATTATACTAAGTTTTTATTTAATAAAAGTTATTTTTTCTTTGTATCTTTTATTAATTTATTTTTGTGTTCCACTGCTTATTCTCGACAAAACAATAAATTCAACTGGTTCTTATTTACCCTTCCAATATTCTCGACAAGTCCCATGGATGTGTTCTTGAGAAAAGTTGGTTGTTGATTAGAAATTTAAAGAATGAATTATTCGAATAAGGGGACAATTCAAGTAGCATAGGCACTAAAGATACAAGGCGAAATCTACTTACAACAACTCCTCTTGAGTCAACATAGAATATAGGCATCTTTATAGTACTAGTGTCAATTGTTGATAAATCAAAGAAAGGATTGGAAGCTATTTTTAGCTGATCACTTCCCCTTGGTCCCTCATCATTCATTCAGACAATAGTTAGCTAATTTAAGCCTTTTGTCAAAACCTTCCGTTGACAAAACCCACAAGTTTCTAAGGATGCATATATCAAAGGGCAAAAGAAAAAAAGGAAAAGAGAAGAAAGGCTTGAAAAAGAGAGTGAAAAAGCAAAGAGAAACTAAGAAGTTCATTAAAGACCCCAACATTTTCAAGTGTAATAATTCCCCCCTTGAGTGGTTAATTGGGGACAATTTTAACATTTATTTCATTTCATGAATCATGTATGCATACAATCAAGAGATGAAAGGAGGCCATCTATCAATTGCTTTACCTTGTCCACTCCAATCTCTTTTATTTGATCTATCAACTAACTTTTGAGACTTTATTCTAACCACTTTCTTCAATCACACCCCTTTGCTAAAGAGATTGATGATGTTCGAATGCCCTCACCTAAATAAAAAAGGATATAAAGTCAAAAGGAAAAAAATTGGGGCAACAAAGTACGATTTTGAAAGCAAAAAAAAAAACAAAAAAACAAAAGTAAAAAAGAAAAATTTGGGGCAATTAAGCTAGTATGGTTGAACATCCGTTCTCTGATTTCACTTTAAGCCCACATCATTATTCATCCCAACATAAAGTCCTCGTGTAGCAAGAAAGATGTATGACTCTTGGCATCAAAAGACATGGAAAGCATTTCTTAATCCATACATTCAAAGGGAAGTAAAAAAAAAAAAGAAAAAAAGGGAAGAAAAGGAAGAATGTGCTAATCGCCCTATTTGACAACTCAAGCATGCAAAACTAATATAAAAAAAGTGTTTAAGCTTGATATACTTCCATTCTAAACCTTGTCCTAAGCCATATTTTGTCATGTCTAATAGGACCTCATTGATCTTTAAAACATAAGTTGACCTTGGATAGACTTTTTTCTCTAGCAATAGTGGAATTAAGTGTAGACACCCTAAAGGTTTAAAAAAAAAGAAAAAGAAGTCGAACTTAGAAGCAGTAAATTAGGGGCAAAAGAGGAAAATAAAAAAATAATTCCAAACTTGGAGCAAGCATCTCAAAGCACAATAAGTTTGACTCAACGTTCAAATTGATTGCCTTATTACAAGGAAAGGAAGTACCATTAGTGTTTTAATTGTTAGATCTCACACCCCATCAAGGATAGATGGGCCCCTTTTGAATGCCATTGTTTTGTCGGGATTCAACTTTGATCATTTAATTAATCTTTGTTTACTAAATTCAAAAAAGAGAAAAAAAACATAAAAGCTCATTTAAAGCTCAATCACATCTAAAATTACCCAAAAGTCTTTCATCCAAATCATCTAAAATGTATTCATACAAGTCCCATCATTTAAATCCAAAATCATCCAAAAGTCTTTCACCCAAATCATTTAAAATGTTTTCATATAAGTTTCTTTCATCCGAATCTAAAATTATTCAAAAGTTTTTCATCCAAAATTTTAGCATACACCTCATCCAAAGTTCTATACATCATCCATCTAAAATTCTTTCGTCCAAATCCAAAATTATCTAAAAATCTTTTCATCAAGTTTTCTGCCATACAAATTCATTAAATTATTTTCATCTAATTTGTTTAAATATAAAAATCTTTAATGATCAAAATTCATCCAAAAATTATGCAAGTCATCAAAATACAAAAATCATTTAAATCTTAAATACAAAAAAGTCCACCAAAATCCATTGAGATCTCTTGCTTCGTGCAACCTGCCTTCGGGCGTAATGCAAAGTCCATCAAAATCCATTGAAATCTCTTGCTTTATTTGACCTGCCTTTGGGCATAATGCAAAATCCATTGAGATATCTCACTTAGTGTTACCCACCTTCGGGCATAATGCAAAATCCATCAAAATTTCTCACTTTGAGTGACCTACCTTTAGACATAATGCAAAATACATCCAAAATCATTCACTTTCTATGACCTACCTTTGGGAATAATGCAAAATCCACAAAAATCTCTCACTTTGTATGACTCATCTTCGGGTATAATGTAAAAACCATTGAAATCTTTCGCTTTATACGATCCACCTTCGGGTATAATTCAAAATCATTGAAATCTCTCACTTCGTACGACCCGCCTTTGGGCATAATGCAAAATCATCAAAATCTCTTGCTCCGTATAACACACCTTTAGGTATAATGCAAAATCCATCAAAATCTCTTGCTTTGTTCAATCCGCCTTCGAGCATAATGCAAAATTCAAAGAAATCCATAAAAATTTCTTGCTTCATGTGACCTGTCTTTGGGTATAATGCAAAATCCATTGGAATCTCTCGTTTTATGCAACCCGCCTTCAAGCATAATGCAAAATCCATCAAAATCTTTTTTTGTATGACTCGTCTTTGGGCATAGCACAAAATCAATCAAAATCCTTTGCTTTGAGTGACTCACCTTCGGGCATAATCCTAAAGCCGATAAAAAAAGAAGAAAAATCAATTACTTTGCATTCTAATATAGAAATGCAAAAAAAAAATCTTTCAAAAGTTTTTCCATTCATGCATAATCATAAAATTCAAAAGTCACCTTTGGGCATTAAATTCAATCTCAATACATAGCTGCTGTCCAAAAGCACAAAAAGCTTGATAATTAGACCATCCTTATGAAGCCTAGATCATCATTAGGTGTATTAGACTTATTTCCACACTATGACGCTTTGCACAACACAATTTTCATCATTCGATTCATCGAGGTTTTAATGTGCAAGCTACTCTCATTTGAAGGACTCTTGTTACCTACTAGAATGGTGACATGCACTATAGCAATCACATGACCTCTGTCAAGTTTTCAAAAATGGTTTCTAAAAGGTTTTTAAATCAAACACCCATAAAATTTCTTTTAACATCAACTTTCATTAAACATTAAAAGCTTTATCAAGTAGCCAACCCCATTAAAGTATCAAATCTTTCAAATCGACAGATTAATCAGTAATCCAAGCATTAATCAAAAGGCAAAATCAAACATCAATTAATACTAGCTATTTTTGGGATGACACCACTTTGTTTTTTTGCATGATTGCCTAATAGTTGCATTTTTTTTTGTCAAAAGACTTGGAATCATACTACACTTTCCAAGAAAAGGCATTACACTACACCAACTTCATCCTTTATTGAAATTCCAATAGCAAAATTTCTTCCTTTAACCTCTTATCCCCCACAAAAATCTCCATGTGCTTTTTTTTCTTTGTAATTTAGTAGCTTGCTACCTTCAACAAAGATTAGCAGCTATCAACACCCAATTTTTGCTCAGCCCCTCCTTGTCGGACCCAAAACTTGAAAACAAAATCAAACCAACTTAACACTTGATAAAACCCAAAATTCCCTCTTTTGAGGCAATCTACACATTGAACTTAACATCGAACATCCAGTTAGACATTACTCCTAGACTTAGGAAACTAAATCTTAGTTGCACTTCATCACGTTAACCTTCCCTCTAACGGTCCCGATCTATGTGATGTTCAAACATCGACTCCATAAATATAAATCTAATACATTTAATGCCCCAAGGACACTAAAATGCGCTCACCCCCAAGTCTTACCTCGAATCCTTGACTATTAGCCTCGAAAATACCAAAATTCCATTTTGACGGCCCTAAATGACTAGAGATAAAAGAAACCAAGATCAACCACTTCTTTCTTAGATTGGAACCATTTACTTGACTGTCCCCTTAATCCGTGCCCACATGCCAAATTTCATCTTAAAATTCCCTTATTTAATGGTTTGATCAACAAAGATTTCAATTTGACATTTACGATTAAACTACACAAAAGGTCATATCCCAAGTCCAAAATCCTCAAAACAAACTACCCATCAAATTTAGCCTTAAATTCCTCAATTTTCTCCTAAACAAAGTAAGATTTCATTTTGGACCTTTTGATTAACTAGTGGTTCATAAGCCTAAACCTTGATCTGAACCAAATCCTTCAATCCACCACTTTGATCACAAATCCATCATTTTCATTAGATTTGGGGTTTTCAAAAATTCCTATCCACCAAATTTCATCCCAAAATCCCTCTGTTTGACCATTCATCAAGCAAAGATTCTACTTTAGTATATCTCGTTAATCTGAACTTGCCAGCCATAGAACTTTACAATCCAAGCCTTATTTGACCATTCAGATACCACTACCATGTTTAGAGACCCAAAAAACCCCTATTCACCAAATTTCTTAGTCTAATTCACCTGTTTGATTGTTAAGCTAGAGAAATTCAATTTCGATGCACCATATTAAATTTCCACATTAGTTGGGACCTTAAAAGGATGAGAGCTAACATCATCCCCTTACTTGACCTGTCAAAACACTTAAACTAATAAAATTAGGCCTACTAGACTTAAAAAGCCCAAAAACCCAATGGTACCCATCTTGAAGTCATGAAAAGACAAAATGACATTTATAGTTAAGTCAAATTTACATTTTATGCCATTAACAATATCAAATACAAGACTGCAATTACAAGCATGCCCCAAGCTCCTATTGGATGCACAAAACCCCTGAAAATCAACCCAAAATTGAGAAAAATCTTTTACTAAAAGGGGAAACTTGATTGGATACCTCTTCTCTTTGAAAATCTTAACCTATTTTTTCGAAAAAAGTTGGTTTAAAGCCCAAAATCTTTGATTGGATGAGATTCAAAGATTTTTCCCTTATTTTCTCTATAAATAGAGGCTTAACTCAATCTCTATGGCTGACCTTATAGATAGAGGTTAGAAAGAAGAGAAATAGATGAGAGACCTCAGAAGCATTTCGAACCTTTATAAGGTTCCTATTTGTGAGAAATCCCCAAACATTTTGAACCTTAGACTTCAAATCTACCTCTTTTTCAGATTCAATATTTTTTAACCAGAAACACTCCTCAGCTCAAGAACCCATTCAAGCTTCATTCTAACTCATTCTAGCTATTGAAAATCTTTGTTAAGGTCACACACACAAGAGTTTTGCCTTACTCTCTCATTTTCTTATATTCAAAATCTCTACTTTTTTAGTTCAATTCTAGGTTGCTTGAAGTTTTGAAACCTTGGAGGATGTTCTCAACTTTTTTTAAATTGAGAATAGAGGTAGAGAGGCGAGGATCTTAGGGAAATTAGTACCTAAGGCTGATAACATCACCTCAAAATCAGTCTTAGGACAAGTTGAAAGCATTTTTCTTTTGATTTCAAAAAATCTTGTAACTATTTTACTAAATTTTCATTAGAAATTGAGCCTATACCATTCTCTTATTGGTCTGCTATAACACCTTTCCTCTCCAAATCCTTGGGAACCCGAAATCTCTTGGTTAGGTGCCTTTCCAAGTGGAGAAGGGAGTCACTATTAAAGAAGATAGATCAATTTTCAAATCTGAAAGAGGGTCCATTTCCTCCAAAAATGGGTGGCGAGTCCATCTTTTTGAGTTAACTATGAGTTTTCTAGAGCTCACAACAGCAATGTTGAGTTCAATTGGTGTTTGTCCTCATCTGGTGTTTCTTCCTTTCTCCTCTTTGATAAGATCTCCTCATCCTCATCTTCTTCAATTACTTCTTTTTCTTCCCTTCTTCTTCCGGTTAGGGTAGCTCTAGCTCGAAGGTGAGCATGAGTCAAGACCTTAGCCTGAATATAGTTGTCTTTGAGACTGAATGTGGCTGAGGTCGAAGAGGATTCTAGAAGTCAGCATGTTATGTTCAATGTTGAGGAGAAGGTTGAGGGGGCTGAGGCCGAGGAGACAGAGGAGGCCAAAGTGGAAATATTGGGTGAGGAATCCGAAGTTCCCTCAAGGGAAGCATATAGCATCCCTCTTGGGTTCATGCTAAGGTACCATCGAATAGGCAAGAGGGCAGACTCAGCTTGACCCAACAAGCTTTGTGTGTATGAAGAAAGAATGGTCGCGGGCTTGACGTTCCCCCTAGATAGTAGCTTGGTAACCATGTTGAGGTGGCATCACATTTTGCTTGTTCAATTAATGCCTAACTCCTTCTAATACCTAGTCGGGCTCCTTTGCTTTTGCACCATCCATGACATCCTAGTCACCCTGCTTATGTTTAAGTACTTCCTCCATTTGAAGAAGCTCCAATAAGGTTTTTATTATTTCTCAACCTGACCAAATGCCAAGGTGCTCATTGGAGCCCCTTCCTTGATTAAGCACTAGAAGGAGGGGTTTTTCTTTGTAAAGCACAATGATGGGTGGCCCTTCGCTCCCGACCTGGCTGTCTCGAGGACGAAGGTGAAGACCCTAACGAAGTCTGAGGTAATGAAGGAAGAGATAGTGGTTTTAAGGCAAATCTTGAGGGTGCATATTAAATAGTACACATTATTCGCCATGTTGATCTGAGCTAGGTTGATATAGCCCTTAGCTGGTCGGTTCTTATTCCTTATGAGTTTGTAGTAGTCCCTTTACCCTTGATTTTTCCAAGTACTGACTATCTTTCTGTATTGTGTAGACACAAAGATGAGCTCCAACAAAGAGGCACTCATGCATCATCTCTAGGCTATGACAAAGAAGAAGGTTACAACTTCGTCGTCGGGTGCAACCCCTCTGCAACGTTGACTTGAGGAGGTTACTCCTCGACCATTAAAGAGGCTGAGGACTTCAGAAGATGAGGTAATTGAAGTAGATGCTGAGGAGGCACTTTCATCATGCGACCTCTCACAGGAAACTCTCTAGAGGAGTCTTAAAGGGTAGACCTCGGCTTCCGAAGAGGGGGAGGAGGCCAAAGTTTACCAGCCAAATGGGTGTGTTGCCTTGGGACACGCTGGAGACCAAAGGCTTAACCAATAGCTTGTCTAGGCCATTTTATTTCCCATGATTTGGAGGGATGCCGTGACTCATGAGTCACACAAGTAGGGCACTAGAGAGCTCGGCCATCCATGAGACCATGGTAATAAGCCCAATGTCTTTTTATTTGTGCACTCCTTTTTCCTAACTTAAAGAACCCAGAGCTACGCCTTTCTGTGCTTTGTAGGTTATTTATGCAGTCGTTAGTCTAGTCAACCATGTGTGGTCTTCGAAGGCTCACCAAGTAGAGAAGGATAGAGAACACCTTATTAAAGGCCGAGCTGGCCAAGGCGTAGAAGGCCGTAGGGGCGAAGAAGGACGGCCTAAAGAAATTGAAGAATCACCTTTATGATGTAAAAGAGAAGGAGAAGAAGGAAAAGGAGGAGGCTAAGGCGAGGGTTGATTGGGCGAGGCAAGAGGCTATGACCAAGTACAAGCACTTTGATGACTCCTAGACTGAGTTGGATGACTATCCCACTGACTCTTGGCAAATGGGCTTTGCATGCTGTACGAGGAAGGTCATACACCTGTTCCCAGAGATTGCCCCCGTGGTAGAAGAGTTTGACCCTTGGGACCTAGAGGAGCGAGCTGAGGAGGGAGGAAGGACTGAGGTCAGTGATTGGGTAGATACCCAAGAGCCCTCTGATGATCCCCCTGTCAAGGAGTGACATTGACTAGAGTCTTCGGGCGATTGCTTTGTCCATCTTTGCATTGGCTTCCTTGTTCTCTACCTTTTGTTCTTCTTGTACAACTCGGTATGCCAAGCTCAAATACTTGTATAAATCCACCTTTTGTAATGAAAGTTACTTTGTTTTAATACTTTGGCCTTTTCCATGACTTGCTTTAGCTATATGCTTCCAATGTGGCCTCAACCTTTGGATGGCCAAGGTTAACAACTTTTGTTGTTATGATTAATTTTAGAGTGTGCTTTGGATGACTGAGGCCTTCAACTTAGTTCATTGAAATTTTATTCTTGGGGAGCTCGGTGACACTTGGTCACATAAGAACCAGGGGTTCCTTAATAGATCTCCTATAGTCCTTTGCCGTCTTTGCCCCAGCGCCAAGTCAGAGAAATCATCATGAGTCCTTGGTCCTGTGGGGTCATGAGGATACCATGGGGTGGTGTTCAGTTACCATTCTCTTGCCATGGGTAGCAATGATATCGTTCCCACCATGACTAATCCAAGCTAGGCTAAGTGCTAGGCCTTGACCATTGGTGGTTGGCCAGGTCTGGGCGTACTATGCTGTACTGTGTGTATGTGTGTGTAGTTCTGCAGTTTCTCGCTTTCTTATGTAAAAATAACTTCATTACTTGGTCAAGGAGTTATAGAGAGCTCGATTGCCATTCTACTTGACATCGTTCATTGATAGTACATTCTCAAATTACTAGAGTTTCAACTCCTCAATATAGGATTGCTGTCGAGGTCTTCTAGTTTGTAGGAGCTCAGTCCCAACACTTTGCTCACTTTGTATGGTCCTTCCCAATTTGGTCTGAGCTTCCCTACATAGGTTCCGGTACAATAACCTTGTAGAGTACGGGGTCACCTACTTTTAATTTTCTATGGTGGACTCAAACGTTATAGTACTTGGCCATTCTTTATTGATATGTAGCCATCCTTATCTATGCTCAATCTCTAGTTTGTCTAGGAGGTCTAGTTCAGTGTAGAGGTCTACATTGTTGGTTCCTCATTGTAGAGCTCGATATGGAGTATAAGGGATCCAATTTCTGCAAGGACCATTGCTTCTACTCTAAATGCCATGTTGAACGGGGTTTCTCTAGTTGTTGTCCTTGGTGTAGTCCAATAAGCCCAGAGGATGCTCAGAAGCTCTTCCACCCACCTGCCTTTGGCTCTATCAAGTTTTGTCTTCAAGCTGTACAACAGAGTATAGTTAGTGACCTCAGTCTGGCCATCGCTCTGTGGTCAATGCACTATGGTGGTGCGATGTTTTATTCTGAGCTTAACATAGCACTCTTCGAACCTCTTATCTATAAACTATGTGTTGTTGGTGATCAACACTTGGGGAATTCCGAAGTGATGGGTAATGGTTCTCCACAAGAAGTCTTGGGCGTTTTGAATTGTAATAAGTGACAGGGATTCAGTTTTGACCCACTTTGTGAAGTAGTCAATGGCCACATGGAGGAATTTCTTTTGCTTAATCACTAAAGGGAAGGCATCGAGGATATCCATGCCCCACTAAGCAAAAGGCCAAGTACTGGTGACCAATGTTAAGGGGACTGTAGGCTAGTGGAGTAGGTTGGAGTGTTTTTGACAGCGTTTACACTTTTGTACTAGATATGCAGCATCTTGCTTCATGGTTAGCCTAAAGTACCCTTGCCAAAGAGTTTTGTGAGCTAGGGTCAAGGTGTTAGGACAATCACTACAGATTCCTCCGTGTATCTCCTTGAGTACATAGTTGGCTTTATTTGAGGAGAGACACTTTTGATAGGGCAAGGTGAGATCTACGATAAAGGTGTCCCCTGGTGATGCAATACTAAGCTGCCTTGTTTGCTAGCTTCTTGGCCTAGTTTTGGTCTTGTGGGAGAGTGCCATCCTATAGGTATTGTGGAAGACACTTCTAGGATGACTGTGGCTGTATTAGAAAGGTGGCTAGAGTTACTTCGGTGTTGCTTAGGTAAACTAAGGTGTCAACTCATATAGTCTCTTCGAGGTCGATCTGGGATGAATTGGCAAGTTTAGATAAGGTGTTAACTTGGAGGTTCTTGGCTCATGGTATTTACTATATCGAGAAGTTCTCAAATAGGGTGACAAGTTATTGGACCTTCTTTAGGTAGTTGAACATGCTAGGTTCTTGAGCTTCAAATATACTATTGAATTGATTTTCGACCAGCTAGGAGTCATTAAAAGCTTTAATGCATCTCGCACTATACTCCTGCGCATTGCATAGTCTGACTATTGGGGCTTCATACTTAGTTTCATTGTTGGAGGCCTTGAAATTGAATATGAGAGCGTATTCGAGAACATTGTCATTGGTTCGAGGAGTAGGAGACTAGTGTTGCTCTCCTACTGGTTGGGAGATTTATCGATGTGAAGTGTCCATGCTAGACGCTCTTCGCCTGGCTTGATAGCTAAGAAGGCAAACTTGATGATGAGGCCAGCTAAGGCTTGAGATTTGATGGTGGTCCAAGGAGTAGGGTCGAGGGTGAAACAACTACTTGAGGGGCTGATCTATGAGGATGTAGATGTTGTAATCCTAGAGCTAAGGCAACCTTCTCTAGGTTCAGGTATTTGGTTTCCATGTTGGTGAGCACCTTATTGGTATAGTAGATGGGCCTCTGAATTCCATCTTCTTTCATAAGGGCTGAGTTGATCACCACGTCATTGGTGGATAGGTACAGTAGTAGTTTGTTTGTTGGGTTTGGCTTTGTCAACAAGGGAGGCGAGCTTAAGTGCTGCTTAAACTACTAGAAGCCCTATTCACATTCCTTAGTCAATTAGAAGTCTTTCACTTGCTTTAGCACCTTGAAAAAGGGAAGGCAGCGGTCTACAAACTTTGACATTAATATATTGAGCATAATAATCCATTCTGTAAGGCATTGCACTTCATTGTGCATTCGTTGAGATTGCATAACCAGGATGGCCTAGATTTTCTCTAAATTGGACTTAATCCCAATTTAGGTTACCATAAATCCTAGGAACTTGATCAAATTGATGCTATAGGCACATTTGGTTGGATTCAATTTCATCTTGTACTATAAACGGAGACCAAAGACTTCTTCAAGGTCAGCCAGGTACTATTTGGATTTTTTTTTCTCTTTACCAGCATGTTATCTACATCCATATTCTGGCTAAGATGCTCTCAAAAGATCTGATTCAACAGCCTTTGGTAGGTTGTGCCAGCGTTGTTGAGGCTGAAGGGTATGACCTTATATCAATGAAGGCCTTAGTTAGGCTGCATTTGGAATCAATGTAAATCAAGAACGATGTAAAAGTTTATGTTGGTTCAATTTTGTCAACGTTTGGAAGGAGTGTGTAATCATGATCGACGTAAAACTCTACTCCGGTTCAGTTTTGTGTACATTTGGATGGAGTGGGTTTTATGTCGTGAATTGATGTACAATCTTACCAAACGTAAAGTTTTACATCAATTATCGATGTATACATCGATAAAATCGATGCAAAACTTTACACTTTTCACATAAGCTTTTCAAAATGCAATGGCCACTTCTTCTCACGGTTCAGTGTAAAACATCATTGGTGTACTTTTACACCGATTCAAAACACAACCTTACTGATGAAAGTAATCTTTTCTTCATTGTCAAGGTACATCTTTATTTGGTTATAGCCTGTAAAAGGTGTCTATGAACCTAAGGAATTCATGGTTGCTGTTGCGTTGATGAGCTGATCTATCCTCAGCAGGGAGAAACTATCCTTAGGGTAGGCTAGGTTAAGGTCAATGAAATCGATGCAAACCCTCCATTTCACATTGGTCTTCTTTACCATCACAACGTTCTTGAGCTAGTTCAGGTAGGTTACTTCTCTGATGAAGCCCGCGTTGAGGAGTTTGTTCACCTCCTTGCTTATCGCCTTCCACCATTCAGGGGTGAAGCTCTTCTTCTTTTTCCATACAGGTTAGTAACAGGGGTCAGTGTTGAGCCAAACAGTTATGACCTGGGGGTTAATCCCAACATGTCTACTATGAAGTAGGCATAGACATTGACATTAGCTTCTAGAAACTGGATGATGTTATCTTAGAGACCTTCCTCAACTAGGGAGCCCACTTGTATAGTCTTCTCTGAGTCACCATCGAAGAGAGGTACCTAAGTTTAACCCTCATTGGGTTGACCACATTGTATTTGGAGCTTGTCCGGCCTGGAGGTCTAGGTCATCAGCATCAAGAGCTTCTCAAGAGGCGGATTTTCTTTGTAGCACAGTGTATTGATCTCCTTGGGTGACTCCAGTGCTGTAGTCGATAGGGAACTTTATTGGTAGGTGGTAGGTGGAGACCGAGGCACAAAGTGCGTTTAGTGTAGGTCACTGAGGATGAAATTGTATAGTGATCAAACCTTTACCTCTAGGAAGTCTACCATAAGTGTGCTCTTCTGGAGACCATTTCCTAACATCTTTGGTAGGGTAATCTTTCCCTCTAGTATCAATGAGTCCCTGGATGATCCGACTAGGGGGGTGTTCATTGCCCATAACTGGTTATATCCAATTTTCATTTTTAAGAAGCCATGTTCAAAGATGATATTGGCTGAGCTTCCTATGTCGGCGAACACTTAATGCACTTTAAAGTTAGCAATGTTTGTTATTATCACCAGGGCATCATCATGTGGGGGTTTGAATTCCTTTGAGATCATCCTCGATGAATGATATGGGCATGTCGACCTTGGGATTCTTCAGCATATGATCTTCTACCTAGTTGACGTGAGCATAGGCCTTCCATGCCGAGGAGTGCTCCCCCCCCGATGTTGTTCTGTTAGAGATGAAAGAGATGACTCTAGCCAAAGGAGGGTCTCGGTCATCGAGCACATCAGCGCGGCTAGGGTTATCTTTATAGGGTATTAGGGGGTCAACTACAAACTTGCTGAGGTATCCTCATCATACAAGGTCTTCTATGTGGTTGTAGAGATCTCTACAACTCTCTGTGTTGTGGCCATGGTATTTATGGAATTTTTAGTATTTGCCTCATTTCCTCTTATTGCCTTGGGACTTCATATTCGTTAGCCATTGGACAATGTGTTAGTTACGGATTTGCATTAACACTTTGGTCCATGTAGCATTGACGGGTGTGGAATTTCTAAAGGTCAGTTTGGCTTGAAGGAAGGTGAGAATCCATCAAATGGATGGCCGAACCATTCTAGATGGCTGGGCAAAATTTCAAAAATTTTTCTTTAACCTTTCGGGAATCACATTTCTTATTTTAGAAAAAACAACATTTTTCTAGTATCAACTTTGACTAAAACTGGACTAGATTTGAAACCAAACAAGAGGGAGATGTATACCTGATACGGATCCACAAATGTAGCTCCCAAGGTGGTAGTTTACGCCCAAATCAGATCCCAAAACTAGGTTCCACTGAAGATAGCGTAGCTTAAAGTGAAGTTGGTTCAACAACGCAGTTTTTAGTAAAACTGCAATCAAACACCTTGGGTCGAACTGGGGAGGTGAACACAATTTTTCTCTGTATTTTTCTTGCAAAAATCTGAGATAGAACTGATCAAGATCAGTCCCAAATACCGAGATCTAACTAGGGTTTCTTGGGCAGCAAGAGGAGAAGAAAGAGAGCTGAAATGCAGAGTGATCTGGAGCAATTTGATTTCTTCTTCTTTTTAACCTTTAATGATCACCTCTCCTAATCGAATTAGGAGGTTTTATCCAAATCTTTATTTGGATCTTGACTCTATGATAAGATAGGTCTTATCCTCTTAATAGAATGGGTGCTCCATAACCATATTCGCCCAGGTCAAATGACAGCTTAAGTAATCATGTGACATCTTGATTAATCATATTAATCATGGGCTTTAGGCCCATTATTTAAGTGGTTCACGACCCAAGAATGTTGCTAGCTCATTTAGGTTTGATTTGTATGGCATGGGACCCCAACAATGACCTCACTTAAGTCCACATGTGTTCGGCCCAATCTTTGTGAAAAGGCCCGGTCAAATTCACTACGAAATGAAGTGAACCCCTAAGCTCATCACTATGGGCTCAAAATGGGCCCAACATTTATAGTTAAATGATCTTGAAGGCAGCCATTATATGAAGATCCAAAGATAATGGACTTAAGGAAGATATATCCCATTAGGTAATTAGCCCTTAATGGTCTCTTATACTTAACCTCTCAGCCCACAATAAGTAAACACTACTCGACAGGGAAGGACCTCTCCCTCGATTGCAAGATGCAGTGTCACACTCTCTGCTGGGATGAGTCTCGGGAATTAAAACCTTTTTGTAAACATTTTTCTTGAAACATAATATATATATTGCAAAACAAATCTCAAACACGGTTGAAATCCATTACCGGCAGTTTAGGTTTCCATCAAAGAGAGTGCAGTCCTGATCATTCACTTTGTCTGAAAAAGGGGCTGATCCTATCACTATGATCACCCACTCAAGTGAATTCTCAGACTGCCCCAACATACCCAGGTTTTGACCCCTAAAGGATCTCATTGATTGGCATATCAAAAGATAGCCCGATCCGACACCTAGTGTAGTACCATAATCAAGTCTAGGGATTATGTGTAACTTTCCAGTTTTTCCTACCAGTCTCCATGGTCCAGGGCATAACTGGAAAATGGTCCGGGTTCAGCGTTTCAATCAAACACACACTACATGTGCATCGGGTCTAACCCTAGCAGCTGAGAAAAGTTGCTCCAACTTCTTTGGTAGCACATTACTGTCAACCTTGGCAGGATAAACTCCCCAAGTCTATCCAATGGCTGAGAACATTCTAAACTAACACAAGTCTCATAAGTGTCCAGTTTAAGGGGTAATTTCACAGAAACATACCAAAGTCAATATGAAACAATAATGTACTTTTATTCCTTTACAATAAATGTATATGTACATCAATCTGATTGGAGCTAAGGGCATACACTATCTAATAGGCTATCATCTTTGTCTTTGCATTTCAGGTCATGTCAGACTTCCTCATCTTATTTACATTGTGTTTGTGCCTCTTTAGCATTGATGTAATTTTGTGCCCATGCCAAGAGTTTAGTCATGTTGATAGGGGCCTTATTCTATAGCGAAAAGCTAAAGCGTGAGGAGTGCAGGTTGTTCATCGGGGCAACTACTGCTATGAACTAATTTAGGTTTTGTATCTGATTCGACTTGGCGTTGAACCTCGTCAAGTACTTTCTTAGTGATTCCCTATCTTTTTGCTTGATTGACATAAGGTTGGCCATTGTCTTCTAGTGTTGCTAGTTGTTGGTGAATTTTGCTAGAAACCTTTCTTTAAACTGGTCCCATGTAGCTATGGAGTGCGGTGGTAGTGTTGAATACCATTGTTAGGCATCTTCTTATCGGGTGGACGCAAAGGCTTTACAAATTAAGACTTTTGAGATACCAGGTAAGAGAATTGTGGCCTTGAATCCTTCCAAGTGATCTGTAGGGTTTGAAGTGCCATTGTACATCTCAAACTGACATGGTCACCGTCCTGCAGGGGGGAGCTCGTCCATGATTTCTTGTGTGAAGACCGGCTCCTTACTAGGGTAAGTTCTAGGTGAAAGTAAAGACTGGCTCCTTACTAGGGTAAGTTCTAGGGGATATTACATGGCAGTCAAGGTGATTGCTCTTGAGCTCCTTCATGTGTTCAAGCATGTCTTTGATCTCACTACCTATATCAACACGCTTGGGCGACTTTGGTGGTGCATGGTAGTCCTTGACCGAGCTTGATTCGACATGTGAGCACTAGTATTGTTGTTACTGCACCTAGGGTCCAAGGCATTCTTTGGTGGAGATGTGTGTGCCGGAGTGTTCAGATCCCCGTGAGTGAGCATTGAGGGCTCAACTCTAGGTTTGAGAGCTGGACCTCCGAGATGGATGAGGTCGCTCACATTTGACTTTTGCCTTGGCGGGGTCTTCTAGGTACCCTTTGGATCCTCGACTGGAGGATCAGCCTGAAGGGGCACTTGGTGAATGGGTGGGACAGTTGCTGGGGCACGCTTAGGCTGCCCCATCGCTTCAATCATTGTGACAAATTGATTGACAATTCTCTATAGGGCATTGGATTCTTCGTGGGTCATAGGCTTCGGCTACAGAACCTTGTAGAGGGGACATTTGGGATGGGATCCTTGGGATGGGAATTGAGCGCCAACTAGAGGATTTTTGTTTCAGTTCTAATAGACAATGTCAATTTGTTGTTGTCCAAACTGTGGTGGATGTGCAACAAATAAATCCCTACAACTTGGATGAGCTGAGGTGAAAGGATGATGTGATGCAACAAGCAGACCTATAATCAAAGTGTGGTGAGAGGTTCCAAGGATGAGGTCCTCGGGAAAAACACTCTAATGCTCAAGTCAGTAAGGTGTAAGCAAAGTGTAGATGGGCCAAGCTGTTGAAGACAAACTAGTCTGGGCCAAGGAAGGTAAGGAAGCAAGAAGGATAGAGAGTGGGAGAGAGTTCGAGAAATTATAGATAGTATACCTTGATAGGAGATGCCTTTTAATAATCAAGTGTTGTGGTGTATTTGGACACATCCCCAGTGGGGATGCTTATCGATGAAGTGGATCATGCATTACATCCTCTTTTGAGGTTTTCGCTTGTTGGTCCGCCGACCCTAGTGTGTTGTGTGCAAATTTGCTGACATGGTGCGAAGTCGTTGGTTGAGCCCAGGACATGATAACATCAACCTAGCAAATTCTTATAAGAAAAAGAAAAATAAATAAAATATGAGCATTAGTTGTAGTGATACTCACTGATTACTTTGGGTAGGTGTATCAATATTTTGATCCTTGTTCCTAGTTCAAGAGGAGAAGGGAAAAAACATAGAGAAAGGAAAAAGGAGAGAAAAAAGCATTGCATTCATTAATAATTTCAATGATCATTTTAATCTAGTTTATGGTATGGTGAATTAGTAGAATCTATTACTATATATTAAAACAAGGTTGGCAACATTAGGTAGCCTCTCCTTGCTCCCTTACCCCAACTGAGCAATTCTAGACGGGATGCAAAATTCCCTTTAGAATATTTAAATAACAAAATATTAAAACTAGCTAAATAATTATATAACAAAATATTTAATATTATGTAATAACTATGAATTAAATAAAATTTAAACAAAAAAATTTAAATATTTTACATATTATTTAAACATTTAAATAATTCAATATTTTAAAAAATAAAGTATTTAATGTAACAAAAATTTAAATTGTTAAAAATATCAAAATTGTGTAGTAAATTTAAAATATTTCTTATAAGTATAAAAATAATTATAATAGATTTCATAATATGCAAATTAATAATCATTTTATGTTTTATGGTTATTAAATTTAATAAATAATAAATATTATAATAATTTAATTAATGATATTATTTAAATAACTAAGCAATATTTTAAATAAATAGTTCTTAAATATTTGAAATATAAAAAAATTTAATAACTAAATCATATTTTAAATATTATTTAGAAAAAAAATAGATTCAATAACGAAATTATTTAATAACTTTAAAAATGATCAAAAACAGTAAATAGTTATAATAAATCTAATAATATTTAATTATAAGAATATAATTATAAATAATTAAAATTGTAAGTAATTAATTTGTAAGTATTTTAAATATAAAAAATTTAATGACTAAATCATATTTTATATATGATTTAAAAACAAAAAATAGATTAAGTAACAAAATTTTGTAATAACTTTAAGAAATTTATGAAAAACACAAAATTAGTGACAATATATTTAATAATATTCAATAATAATAATATAAGATATAAGTAATTAAAAAAATTATATATTATTGTAGTAAATAAAATATTATGTCACTTATATCAATTAATAATTCTAGAAAATAACTTTTAGAAAAATCCATGTTTATTAATAATAATTGTAAAATCTTTATCTATATTTATTATTTATTTATATACCCTAAGATTTATAATTATTGTATTTTAGTGAAAAATATATTTTCAATAATTATATATAAATTTATTTTTGTTTTGTTATTTAACAAAGAGTTTTGAATAATTATTGGACATTAAACTATTCTTATTTAACTTTTTAAGTTTAATTTATTCTACTTATTAGGTTTATTGTATTTTTATTAAAAGTATATTTTTAATAATTATGTACAAACCTGTTTTTTTGTTATTTTGCAGAAAGTTTTCGATAACTATGGGAGATTAAACTATTGTTATTTATTTATTTTTTAAATTTCATTTACTATACTTGTTGGATTTATTGTGTTTTTGTTATGAATTTATTTTTAGTAATTATGTATTTTTGTTATAATTTATTGATTAATGTTTATTAGAGATTAAACTACTATTCGAGATTACACTATTTATTGTCTCATGCATTATATTTTTAATATTTATTGCATTTTTTTATAATTATTGTATTTTCATTATAATTTTTTTTAATAATTGTGTATTTTCGGTATAAAATTTCAATAATTATTGGAGATTAAAGTATTGCTATTTGTTAAAAATTAAAATAGTTATAATTAGGAGTGTTCAATGGTTAGTTCAGTTCAATTATGTTGCAGATTGTTTGACAAACAAAACTGATTTGGTCAGGTTGGGGAGTTTGTCACATGAAATTAATCGACTATTTGTGAAAATCGACCAACTTGATTTGTATCAGTTAATGTTTTAAAAACCAATCCAATGGCTGAACCACTTTTGCCTCTGGGTCACATGTCATCGGTTTGACCATTTAGGTCGAACGGGTCAAACAATTCCATGTCATCACTCTATATATTTAAGTAAACATATATTTATATACATATATAAATGTGTATATATGTATATAAGTGTGCAAATACATATTTTATCAATAAATAATGTATAATTATGTTTTACATATATTATATATTATTATATATTTAATTTATATTTTAATTCAGTTTTTATTTTTTTATTTATAGAAATATTAAAAATTGCAATTTAAGGCCAAAAAAGGCTTTTTTAGGAAAATAGTGGGGCAAGCTACCCACGAAAGTTTGCAAATACATTATATGTGCAACCGCAACCCGGTGACTAGGTCGAATGGGTCAATGGTTGAACCATCCAGGTTAAACAATTTTTGCCCAAGTTAATGGTGTTTGAGCAAAGGGCAGGTTTCAATAGATCTGGACCCAAAATCAAGGTCGAGTGATAGTTCGAATGGTTCAACCGGCTGGGTCAATGCCGGGTTGAAAACACTGGTACTGATTTGGGTCGGTTTTCATCTTGGTTGGTCGATTCAAAAGATTTAAACTTACAAATCAAAAAATTATGACAATATATTTAAAAAGTTTAAATATATAATATAAATATTTTAGACTAAGAAATATTAGAATTTTCCTATTTTCTTGTATTAAAAAGTTATATTTAAAATATAAAATATTAATATAATATCTATAGTCAGGTTGGTTTACAAATGGCCAAACCAAAACTAACCCAACTTGGTCGGGTTGGGAAATTGCTAAACTGAAGCCGACTAGAAATACTAGTAATTCATTTGGTTGGTTGGTTTCATTGTTTTGATGAATAATCCTAGATGAAAATAATTATTGTTATTTTTGTATTATAAAAAATTTATTAAAAATAATATATAAAATATAAATAATTATTAATTATTTAAAATTTTAAATATAAAACAATTTTCTACTCTTATATGTTTCTATTGTTTAGCTTTCTTTTAACAAAATCCATGTATCGCATGGGTCCCCGCTAATAACTTTGTAAATTTACTAGTAGTTAGAATTTATATTTTTTGTAGAAAACATGAACCACTATAGAAGGATGCTCTTATGTTGGAATGATTTTCTCTTATTTCTAGGAACCTTTTATCATATTTCTCCAACTTACTCCTATAATTGCTTCTTTGCCCTAAGGTAGCATCACATTGAAATTCCATTTATTTTTTTTCTATATAAATTTAGTATATGATCCTCTTGAATTACACATACCCATCCCATCTAGGGGTAGGGTGCAAATAAGTTGGATCCTGATCTGATTTAAATTCAAATCCAATCCAATATTTCTAAATTTGGATATTCTGTAGCAGATTTTCAAACTAGATTGGAAAATGTGATCTATTTGCTTATTGGAATTGGATTAAATTTGAATATCCCTTGGTTCAATGCGAAAAAAAAATCCAATCCGATTCATTAGTTTTTACTTATATATTTTATATATCATATTTATATAGACACTTATGCCTATTGATTACTTTTATTTCTTATATAGGTTCATGTAATTTAACCTTAAGGCTCAGTTTGGAAGGAGTACAAATGTAAATTTGTAGAGTGGAAAACTTTGTATTTTGTATGGATATGTACAATACATTGTATTTGTACTCCTTCCAAACCGTGGTTAAAGTTAAAACCTAAATTACAAATCAAATAAATTTTGAAAATAAACTTTTATTACACATAAGTTAACCTAACCTAGCCAAGTCACAAATGACAATTGACCACTTTGACTATAGACTTATTAACCCATTTTCTACTTTCTCTTCCAAGTTTCAATGCTTCTGACATCTCTAATGCTCATGCGCCCCAAATTCAAAAGCACTATACCAAAACATTAATGCCTAGAATCATTTTTACTACCCAAAACCCTCACTACAAAAAAAATGTTTTTTTGGTGACATTTGATTAACAACATTTAATATAAACATCATTAAATGATAATATATTCATGACTAATACAATGTTTAGTACAAACGTCCTACTTTAGGTGGAGATTATCTCCATACCTCTCTTGATGCTTTGCCAGCAAACCTTATAAGCCATCTCAACTTTATTTTTATTTTTCATGCATTTATAATTTTTGACATGAAAATAATATTCTATTTTTATTGTCTTTTACAGAAGACCCAACTACTTGGATTAGGAGTATCTCATGCATGTGAAAGAATTTGGGAGAGGGAAGGAGCATTTTTTGCACATCAAACAAGTCGAGAGAGGGAGAGGGGAATGTGAAGGGGAAGAAGAAAGTTCCTTTTAGATTATGTATCTTTCTTTTTTGGTTTTGAACATACAACTATCAAATATTTTCTTGTAAATAAGATTATTGGACTTAAAGATTATTGAAGATTTAATATTTAAGTTTTTTTTTTTTTAAATTTTGCTTTACGTATGACTTTATTCAAATTATAGGTTAATAAAAGTCTTATTAGGCTTACAGGTTGATAAAAGCCTTATTGTGAAAATTGCACAAATAGGTGATGGATGGTTATTAAACCATCTATAAAACTTTTCACGACGTTTAATTAAACATCACCGAAATCAAAATTCACAATATACTAACATTTCATACAAATGTCACCGAAAGTGAGTTTTGGCAACGTTTGCTAAATGTCACCAAATGTATTGCTTTTGGTGACGTTTATAAACATCGCCAAATGTCACCAAATGTTTTTCTTTTGGTGACGTTTGCTAAATGTCGTGAAAACTCATTGCTTGTGTCGCTGAATCTTCATCCTTCTACATCTAAACATTTGATTCACGACATTTATCAAACGTTGCCAATTTTTTGTAAACGTCACAGAAAGTTTCCGCATCACAATGATTGCGACGTTTGTGCATGTCATCGAAATCTTTCCGCACTACGAAAAAAATTTATATTTGTGACGTTATCCAAACACCACCAAAAATGGCACAAACGTCACAAACACTTTTTTGTGACGTTTGCTCCCTCGTCACTAAATGTAGTGTTGACAAAAGTTTTTGTGACGTTTTGCAAAACGTCACTAAACGATTTCAAGAGTCGCCCATGCATAACTTTGGTGACATTTATTTGTTATTTTTGTGACGTTTAGGAAACGTCACGGAAAATAAATTTTAGTGACGTTTGGCAGGTGTCACTAAAAGATTCCAAGAGTCACCCATGTTTAATTTTGGTGACATTTTCCAAACGTCACAAAAAATATTTATTTTAGTGACATTTTCTAAAACGTCACAAAACCTGTTTTGGTGACACATCCACCTATTTTCTAAAACATCACAAAAACCTGTTTAAACGTCACCAGAAACCTTGGTGGCTGGAACCAACTCCACCTGTATATTTGTCATACCTAGTATAGAGCTAATGGTAACCTCTTTGAAATCAATTATATACATTCATTTTCAACAAAATCTTATATCCACCTATATGTTTGTCATATCCATTCAAAATAAAAGATCATTAATATCATTAAAAATTGAAATCTAGTATTAAATAAAAGGTAATATATATTTACAATTGTTCACAATTTAGTCCAAATGAAATTAAAAGATCACTAAAAAAGGAAAATAGAATACTCATCAAAAGTGTTTTTCCCTTGTCAAAAATATTACAAAAAAAAAAAGAAAATAAAACACTCATCAAAAGAGTGCCTTTCCCTTGCCCTTCCCCTTTCCCCCTCTCTTGTAGAAACTTGAGATAGCTTTTTTCTAAGCTCTTGTATCTGTTACAAAACACAAAGAAATACAAAATTATTTTCACACTAAAAGATGTGAGAAAATGAAAAATAAATCAAACTTGCGATAGTTTACCAGATTTGGTGATGGTACTTCTGGAGTGGAATGAGAATTATCTCCACTATGAATTGGAGGAGTTGCTAATTCATGTATCTGCACATAAATGACAAAGTTAAGAAAATGCTTATTATTTTAATAATAAAAGATGTAAGTAAATGGAAAATAAAACCCAATTTGTAATAACTTACTAGGTTTGGCAGTGTTACTTCATGAGTGGGTTGGTAATTATTTCCACCTTGAACTAGAATATTTGCTGACCCATGGCTCTTCATCTAGAAGCAATAAAAAATATGAGTAAAGTATTTTTCATAAACTAAAAAGAGAATAAGAAAGTTGAAACTATTAAGAAATTATTTGGTGATTGTTGCTAGAAATATTGATCTTTAGCGACAATCAATTAAAACTGCCGCTAAAGACCAAGCAACTACCACTATATAAGTGTCTTCACGTTTCTTCTTCCCACCCACCCTCTCTCTCTCTCTCTCTCTCTCTCTCTCTCTATTTTTGTATTCAATATGAGCCTACGGTGATGACTACTGCTAAATGGAAACTTAACTTACTCTATAAGGCCAATGGAAGAAAAGGCAAGATCATGACTTAGGAAATTCTGTGGTTCTAGATAAACTTACTCTTCTTGTCATTCCATCAATCAAACCTCCCAACCACCCAAGGTATTTCAAAACTGCATGTTCTAAAGTTGAAAACAGTCCCTAGGCCTTCTTGTCAGACTACATGTCATTCCATCTAATGACATCACTCAAGTTTAAAGGGGGTTAGGGAATGATAGGTTAAGGCCCTTGTCAAAATAATCATGTCAAAGAGAACTCTAGGAAACTTGTAAAAAAGTAGCTTAGCAAATACAAAACTAGAATTATTTAATATTGAATAAAGGAGCCAATGGACTTATTCGACCAAACAAGAGAAAGAAATTGAATTATAGTTGTCTTTGTGTTAGTTATTTCTGAAATAAAAACAAGGGAAGCAGGCCAAGCTAAGCTAAGTCCTAGAATTATGCCTAAGGATGCTTTAGTCCAGGAGAGCCTTAAACAATGAGTCATTCCCAAGTAAATCCAGCCCAAGGTTAGCAACTCTGATTTTTCTAAACCATAGATACTTGGCTAACTAGGTTTTGGTTTTCCCTCACTCCAAGCAAATGTCTCACTTTCCATTCAACAGGTCTACTTTGCCTGTGTGGTTCTTTTCCTTCTTTCTTTAATTCCTAATCCTTGATTAGAATAATAAAAATTTAATATTTCAAATCAAATATGAAGCGGCATGGTTATTAGTGCAATTAGAATACCCAAAGTCAGATTTAACTAGTGCATGCATCTTCATTTGAAAACAAGGCACAAAAATGAATACTGTATTGGATTAATTGATAGTTACTAGACAGCATAAAAAGAAGTGGTTAAAACAGTTAATAGTTTGGATATTCTGAAACACAAGTGTAATTCACAAAGCATAAAGACCATTGACCTATTTGAGTTCTAAACAATACACTACTCTTGTTTTTGGTTTTGATTCATAATCCATATAGATTGTCTTAGTTTTATTTGTGCATGTCCTTTTATGGGCAGATTACATAACAGTTAACATATAACATAAGAAAAAAAAATATAAAAGCAGCTACTGCATGACAGATATCTTATAGAACATATAACAAAATTAGTGAAAAAAAATAATGATACTGTTGAAGATTAATTAGTTTTATGATGTTTTTCTGAGTAGATGTTTTATGTTAATTGTTAGATAGGAGGTGGGGACCACAGTAGTGATGTGAGTCCAAATTTTATTATGTTTTTTGATTGTTATATATGCTGTTTTATGTTTTGTCACCTTATAAGGGCATAGTTATCTTTGTACTGTTCTATTATTTTAGTATAAATAATAAGTGAAGGGGGCGGCCAGATTATTGCTCTCTTTTCTTTTCAACTTCTCTTCTTCTCCTTCTCACTTCCTTCTCTCTTCAAGAAACTACTTTTCTTTTATATTTTTTTAATTCAACAGATTCCTACTAGCATTAAAGTGGACATGGTGAAAACCAAAACCATGCTTTCCCTCTTCTTTCTTTTCTTATAAGAATTGTAACTTAGAAGCAAAGATATATCAAGAACCAATCCAAAAGTTTTCCTAAAAACAAAGTCTGAATTAGTCAAACTAGAATATCTAATAATCAAAAAGAAACAATACTTACAATGATTTTTATGGGAAATCAAGACCAAACTTCCTGTTCAACCTCAAAATTGAAAGTTGTTGATGTACAACCACTCTAACATCCATTGAAAAATTGTTAGTTTACATAAATAACAAATGGAAAATCTAAAATGGATAAGTATAGGAATGAAGAAAAAAATGGCTCACTTGAAACTTGGATAGGGGTGATCATTCTTGGCCTGGCCTGGAAACTTAGCCCAACCTAGTCCAAAAATTCCGGGCTTGGCCCACATTTTTATGTGCAAGCCTGGCCCGGGCCTGGCCTATCCCGCAATATAATGTAATATATATATTATAACATTATATTATATATGTTATATATTACAAGTATATATAAAAGAAATAAAAAATTTAAGTTTTAATGTATAAATAAATATGAATTAGTTGACACATGTCAATAAATGTGTGAACACTTGAGCCAACTCAAGTATGTAAATTGTTCTCCTAGGCAAGGCCTTATATAGATGAAAGCATGGCCTTTATTCTCATTGCCTAAGCAATGTGGGACTTGGAAAAACATTCAATGGTAGCACTCATTATTTAGTGTTGTTCCAGGTCAAACATTGCTCAAGAATGGGAATGGAGGCCCTGCCTTTATCTATAAAAGGATAGGTAAGCTAAGCCAAACCAACTCTAAGAATTAAATGAGGCAATGCCTATTTTTGTGCATAGGCCCAAAGCTTAGCCAAGCCCAATTTACTTTGGGCTTGTGCAATTTTTTTGCATATGTTACATTTAATTTAATTTAATATTAAAAATTTAAATAGTTAAATTTTTATTATTGGATGTCATAGGCCCAAAAAGCCTATAAACCTAGCCCAGACCCATGTAGGTCCGGGCTTTGGCTTACTAGCTAGGCCTAGGGTGCGGGTTGGGTTCGATCCATGATCACCCCTGGCATTGGACCCAAAACCAATATTTTCAACCCACCATTGACTAGGACAATCAAACTCTTCAGATTGTCACCTAATCACGACACCGAGTTTGGTTAACTTGAAATCTGGCTTTTGACAAAAAATCGTTAACTTGGAAAAAAACTATTTGACTCAATAGTTGAAACTTTGACTTATTCGACATGATCACTGGGTTCTTGGGTTACACACTTAATGTATGTGCAAACTTCTGGAGACCATAACTTTGCTCTCGATTGTCTAATGGTAATCTTTATATATTTACATTAATTTATTATATATAAAAGTTGAAAAGAGATTAAGTTTGATTTTATATTTTAAAAGATTAAAGCAGAGTCAGATTAAATCCGAATTCAATTTGAGTATGCTTAGAGGTCTTCAAATCTGATCAAATTTCAGATTGGATTTGGATGAAAGTTTTCAATAATCGGACTAGATTCAAATTTTGCTAAATCCAATCTGATTACAACCCTAACCTTAGACTTTAATAACAGTTTTCCTTGGTTGCACAATATTAGTTTCACATATTTAAGTTAGAGACCTCTTTATTTATATCACTAATATTGGTTTACTCTCTCGAAACAATACACATGAGGGTTCTCTCTCTCTCTATTCTTTTAATACCAAAGTTCTAGAATCAAACTTGTGCCCTCTACATTATGTTGCCATTCTCTCTTAGGGTTATGGGATCCCTTCATTGTCAACTTGTGTTTTGAATATTGATGTGTTGAGTTCTTATCTTTATCTTTTTGTTTGTTTATGTTTCCGTTCTTTAGTTTACACACATTTAATCAAACTCTAGTATCCTTGTAGACACCTCATTTTTGCGCTCCTTAGTCAGCACTTTGAGCTTCAAGCATGCTTCAACTAATCTCGCGGTCGACCTGGGGGTATTTTTGGAATTTTGCTAAAGTTAGGGTCTCAAGGATCCTAAACCATGGATATGTAAAGACCGAAAAACCAAACCCAATGACACCAAGATCACCCAAATCTGATACCGTTTACCTCTTCATCCTAAGACCTGAAGCTGAAACCGATTCCGATCGTCCAATCATAATCATTTTGATCCTAAACCTCATTTCACACCAAATCAGAAATCCAACACCATAGGTACGTAGAGCCCAAAAATCAAAATCCAATGACACCAAGATCATACAAATCCGACACCGCTTACCCCTTCATCTCAACACCCAAAGTCGGAATCGATTATGATCGTCCAATCAAGATCATCTCTAATCCTAACCTACCCCCCATAAAATTAGAAGTCCAACACCATAGGTACATAGATCCCAAAAATCCAAGTCCGACAACACTAAGATCACCCAAATCCAACACCTCTTACCCCTTCATCTCAAGACCCGAAGCCGAAACTCTAACGTCTAACTTCTAAATAATTGCATTAGTAGATTGCATCCCCACTAGTAAATTCTTCTTTTGCATTTCTTATTAGCTAGTTTCACCATCAATAGTTTAGTTTGCTAGTTCTCCATAGCTTCCTTAATCATTTAGTGCCATTCTTCAATCTAATTTCAATGAAATACCATTCTTTCCAACATGTCACATCCTTTCTTATTTCAACTTGTAATAATAATGATTTGTTTCAATCATAACCCCTTCAAATTAGCTAGTTGTTTGCGTAGTTTATTCATCTCTTCTTCCATGGTTTAATTTGTTTCATTTCTAGCTTCTTTTTGGTAAGTTTCATTTCTCTCACGTCTTGATAAATTTATATGTGTGAGTGTTAATTAAAATTTCAAGTCCAAATTTATGAATAATCCTTGGAACATTGGTGAAGTAGAGGCCGGTTCAATCGGACATGTGTGGGGTGCCTAACACCTTGCCACATTGTACCTTGGTCCCCGTACCCTAAGAATCTCATCCCCATTGGGCAACGAGTCACCAAGAAAACAAAATGTTTTTCTTGAAAAATCCTGGGTTTTCCTAAGTTCCCAATTCCAAAAGTTTAGGTGGTGACTCCAAACTCCATATTCCAAAATCCGTCCCCCCCCTCCGGGTCGGGTAGCCACAATCCTATTGCATATACTACTTCAAAAGTACTTGATAATGCTCACTAATAATGATTTTTCTAGAATGTCTCACCTATTAACTAGTAAATTGTTTTTCTTTTAAATTAATAACATGAATTGGTTCTCTATTAATTAGTAGAGACCCATGCGATGCACAAAGTTTGTTGGTTTTCACTAATGGTCAGTACCTAACCAGGTCGATTTGGTTGGCCAAACAACCTACAACCGAACTGAACCAACCCATGAACGCTCCTAATTTAAGCTAAATTAATAGTCTAATCTCTAATAAATAACAATAGTTTAATCTCCAATAATTATTGAAAATTTATAGAAAAAATACACAATAATAAAAAATATATTGATAATGAAAATACAATAAATGACAACAAATTACAATAATTACAAAAAATAATAAATACTAAAAATATATTAAATTAGTCAATAAATAGTGTAATCTCAAATAATAGTTTAATGTCTAATAAATATTAATCAATAAATTATAACAAAAATACAATAAATACAATAAGTACAATAAACTAAACTTAAAAAGTTAAATAACAGTAGTTTTATCTCCAATAATTATTGAAAATTTTCTGTTAAATAATAAAACAAAAATAGATTTATAAATAATTATTCAAAATATATTTATGACAAAAACCAATAAATGATTACTTAAAATACATTAAATATTAATTTTAGTATATATAAAAGTATATTAATAAGATTTTAAAATTATTATTAATTAAATATTATTTTTTTTAAAGTTGTTTTCGAGAATTATTAATTCATATAACTGAAATTAGTTATTTACAATATTATTTAGTCATTTAAATAATATCTTATTTAAATTTTAAAATATTAATCATTGATTGAATTTAATTATCCATAAAATTATAATTTATACTATTATTATATAATTTTATTATTAATTTTTTAAAATATTCAATTATTATTAAATTTAATATTATGTTATAGTTATTTTTCATGTTTAATAAAATTTTTAAATTTATTACATAATTTTATTATTTTAACTATTTAAAATCTAGTTATGTTAAATATTTCATTAGTTAAAGTATTTAGTTATTTAAATATTTAAATAATATATAAAATATTTAAAATTTTTCTTTCTTTGAATTTCATTTATTTTAAAGTTACTATGTAATGTTACATATTTTGTTATTTAATTATTTTTCTATTTTCAATATTTTTATTTAAGATATTTAGTTATTGAAATATTTAAATAATATTTTATTTTTGAATGTTAAATTTTTATTAATTAAGTGACATTTAAATTGAATAATCCATAAGACAATAATTTATATTGTTGGTACATAGTTTAGTGATGAATTTTGTGTAATATAAAATTATTAATAATATGAATATTATTAAATCTATTATAATTATTTGTTTTTGCATTTTTAATAAATATTTTAAAGTATTATATAATTTCATTGGAATATTTAAAAATTATATATATATATATATATATATATATTGCTCTTACTGGTTCACTAATTTTTTAGGTCCTTCCAATTAAACGTACTTTTGGGTGTTCACCTAATGCTTTGCCTTCCATTGGGATTTTGAATAAATATGCATTCTTATGTGAATTCATAAATAGAAAGAATGGGCATAGTAAGACATAACCTCATTTTGAAAAGGATGTCAAGTTCATAAGCACTTCTGTTTAACACATGTTTGAAATGGTAAAGCCACACACACACACACATATATATATATATATATATATATAGTCCTAAGTTCTGTGTATCAGCTTATATTACTTGCAGCTTATGAAATACTCAACACTAGGTGCATGTATTAGCAATTAGAAGGGGTTTGTTGTAGCTGGGATAAAGGTCTTTAAAAGAGTAGATGTAGAAGCTCAGTCACTGGGTGAGTATCATAAACATTTCTGGGATAGATGGATCACATCAAGCAAATAAGATGATAAGTATCACCATCTTGTTCTATATGCATGCAACTTATTCTTCCTTTGAAGAACCATATATTTGCATGGTGTTCCTATATAAAATCATTTGGAAAACTCACACACCATAGAAAAAATAGCTTTCATTTTATGACGGCAACATTAGGCAAGTGTTTTAACCAAGGATATGCTCATCTATAGAGTATGGATATTCCTAGCTAGTGCTAACTTAGTTTTGAACTAGGAACTTAAATAGGTAGACAAATTTATTAGGATGATGTATCCATATATAACTGGTTCCTTGGCTTGTATATGCTTTTTTATTTCTATTGTTGTTTGTAAGAAATACTTTTCTTAAAAAAGGATAGTAATAGTGTACTCCGACTCTTGTTGGCTTTCCATTGGTAAGGTTCTAAGCTATAGGCAAAACCACATGGATAACCCATCAATATAACTAATGGCCAACGACCTACAAACCATAAATTTATCAAATTTTTAGATCTAGTTGTAATGCCAAAGTACTAATTCCAAGAATAACTAGCACCACCATGTTTGCCTTCATAGGTATCTGATGATGCGCGACCTGGTCACTCCTAGTTAGAAGTGGCTGCGTTCCTAGCTGGCGACAGACGAGATACCGAAGAGGAGGAAGGAGATGAAGGATTCCCGGGGAGCTCTCCCGACGGAAACACTCCGATGCTTAAGTTAGCGATTGAGTTGGAAGCTGAGAAAGAGAGAGTGAGTTGCAGAGAAATAAGAAGGCTAGAGTGATGATCATGCAATACCTTTTCCCTTGGGGGTCGGAGTCCTTATATGCTGGTATCCTGACAAATCAGGTACAACCATTTCTCATTCTCTGCTACAGCCGTTATTTGCCAGGGCTGAGCTGGTGGGCGTAGGTAACCGTTGCAGAGTATGGCCTTATCAGACAAGAGATATCCTTCAGGGTTGGTAGGCACGATGCCGCCTGGCGAAAGACGTGGGTGCAGTCTCTAGATTTGGCGGTACGACTGTCAGACAGGAAATCTTTCTGCGATATGCCAAGCTGCTTTGTAGCGAGCTACCTTGTGCTGAGTTGCTGGTAATGTGCCAAGGTGCTTCTCCCCGAGGCAGGTCTTCGAGGTGGCCTGCTTAGACTTAGACAGGGACAAATTTATTCTAACTTAGGAAGTTGACGAGCTTATCCCGAAGTGCCTTCAGCTCGGGATATTCCTGACTTGGGAGGACCTTAGTTCGGGGTAACGGAGTATTGTCTTGTAGCGAGCTGCCACGCTGGATTGCAGTGGACTGGTCACGCTGAGTTGTCACTTATGTCGAGTCATGTCCACGTGTCCCCTCATGATGAGGTCAGGCCAAATCACCCTCCATCAATTGCCCCCCACTCCCCAAGCCAAGGGTCCTGACCTGGTGTGGGGAGTTCATGACGTGACGGGTGGATTTGGCTCGAAGTCTAGGCCGTCTAGTTAGATAGTTCGTTGGTTTGACCAGTTCGCTGCTCGACTCAATCAAGGATAACCCATGTTGCGTACAGTTCACGCGCGGACGTCACGCGATCTATAGACTCTGTAGACGCCAAAAATGCGCTAAATTGATTTCACCTCGGGGGTCGCGTAGCCGGTTTTCTTGAGAGCCGTTAGATCATCTTGATCTTGACTGTTAATTCTCAGACATAGCGGCTATAAATAGGGGGGGACCCAAGTCATTTTCTCCGCCATAAGTTCACTAGCATTTGCCTTGAGGTCACGGTTAGATCCCTCAGCTCAGGTTCCCCAGTTCGTCAATCTCCCCAGTTCGGTCATTTTCCCTTGGTGAGCCTTCCTAGCTTCTCATTTTTAGTTCATTTTCAGCTTCCTTTCAGTAGTTATGTCAGACCGTAGCTTTGATAGCCTTCTAGATGAGCCCAAGGGGGGTACCTCAGCTCAAGTAGGTGCCTCTGAGGCACAGTCAACCTATGAGGCACGAGAGGCCTCGGATAACCCTGCCTCAGATAACTCGGCATCTACCTCTTCTCTAGGTCGGGTGCCGGATAAGTTCGGTCCCTCAACCATGACCGTAGGCAGACTTAGGGCCTTAGTACACCAGTATAACCTTCCTAGGGAGTACACCTATAACCTTCCCGCGGGCAACTTCCCTTGGGAACACGGTCATGATGAGATCGTGATTTTCGGGGAACAGCTCGTGGCCAGACTCCACCTTCCCCTTAACCTAGACATTTTTTCATCCATCTTGTCAATAAAGAAGAATGATTCTAGCGTTCTCCTCGAGCATAGGTGGGCCAATTACCTATCCCCTTGCCCGGAAACAGGATTACTTTGTAGTTTGCAACTCCGCGGGGTGGCCCTTCCCTACTCATTGGAGGGCCGCTATTCAGGACTCTAGTATTAGGCTAGACCTGAAGACAAGGGAGATGCTCCAATCTTGGGTGGAGCTCGGGTTTGACTACAAGGACTATATTGCCGAGGACAAGCTCATACAGGCTGGCCTGAGTCTTGGTAGGTCACCTTGTTTAGAGTTAGTATTTTACTTTGGTAGCTGTTATTTCTTGGTAACTTTGCTAATGCCGAGCTTTTTTGCAGGTCCCATGAAGCAAACCAGTGCAGATAGGCTCTTTGGGTAGATGAAGGGGAGGAAGAAGCGGGCTGCTAAAAGAGCTCGCATCAAATCGCCCCAGCCCTCCACTCCCGAGCTCAAGCAACCTCCAAGTGCCCCACAAGTGATCGACCTGGTCGAGGAGCCGGAGAGGAGTCCTACTCCCGAGGTGCCCTCGGCGTCCGCCCTTCTACAGCTGTGGTTTCTTCGGGCAGCGAAGGGGCAGTTCAGAGTGTCTTGACCCCCGAGTACAATCTCCACAAAAGCAAGGGGGCGGTGTGTGTTGATGAAGTTACAAGTTGGTCCGAGCTATCAACTACTCAGCTCGAAGCTCGGGCTGCTACTCACTGCATGGTTGTAAGTCTTGTTCTGCCTTGGTTTTTGGTTTTGTGGCTATGCCAGTACTAACTAATATTCCCCTAAGGTGAACTCCGCTGTGCACGCCTTGACCCTCCAATCCGAGAGGCGCTTGAAGCGGGCTCTGGTTGCCAAGAGATCATCCTGTGAGGGTCATGCCGAACTGAATCGAGCCCGGGGCCAAATCCATCAGTTGGAGAGTGACACACTAGCTCAGAAGGAGCTCATCAAGACACTAATGGCGGAGAAGGAGGCGTTGACGTCGAAGAAGGAGAACCTATTGCGCCGGGTGGAGAGCCTTGAGGCCGACGTTAAGGAGCGGACCGATATTCTCCTTGAGGCTATGGAGGAGGCCAAGACCAAGGCTGTTGAAGACTACAAGAATTCGGAGGAGCTCGATGGGGTACTGGTCGAGGTCGGGGCTGAGGCCTATCGTAAAGGCTTCAAGCTTAGTAGATGGCTAATCAAGTGCGAGTTCCCGCAGCTTGATGTAAGTGCCATCACCACTTCGTGAATTACCCAGGAGATGGCCATTCAAGCCACCGAAGACCCGGACTTTGAGGTGGAAAGCGATGATGATCTTGGAGAGGCCGAAGGTATCAAGAAGGCTGGCACTTCCGCGGAGGCTTCAAGGAGGAGCGGCGAGTCCCCCGTGTAGTCTTAGTCTTAGTCTTTGTACTTTGAACCTGCGAGCTCAGTATTTCTTCTCTCTCTTTTGTAATGAAATATACTTTTTGCTAAGTTATTGTGCAATTAGCCTTTTTTGGCCGAAGTAGTTATTTTACCCCGAACTGTTAAGATTATCGAGCTAAATACCTGAAGTGGGGGTTTCTCAACTGTCGACACCTCGAACTATCTCCTTGTACTTAGTAGGCGCAATTTTATGATGTACACCGAAGTGAGCGACATAGTAGGGTATATGCCCAATCTGTCTGCACACGGGTTCCTTAAGTTGTATCAGTTGTCCCTAACGGGTTCAACCTGTTGCGTGTCAGAGCGGGCTATGCATCATAGGGTTCGTACCTGAGTTGCCTGTGCCTTAGGCACTAAAAGCACTTTGCCTATGCCGATGAGGCAACTTGGTCTTATACGGTGTCGAGGTCTTTCGTTAGCTTGGCATTTTAGCCCTTAGGATAGGGGAGTGACTTATAGTCCACCCTCATTTGGAGCTTTCCCATGCCAAAGAGACGATTGGGTCTTTGGTGGTGCCGAGGTCCTTTGTTAGCTCGGCGTTTTGGCCCTTAGGCTTAAGGAGCAACTTATGGTCCACCCTTTAGAGTTCGCCCATGCCAAAAAGGCGACTAGGTCTTATGGTGTCGAGGTTCTACTATCAGCTCGGTGCTTTGGCCCTTAGGCTGGGAGAGCGACTTGTAGTCCACTCAGCTCGGTAATCACATGTAATATTGCCTTAAGTTGACAATATTCCATGCCCGAGGTACCTGCTTCCCTTCTAGGGTTTTGAGCTCATATGCTCATTCCCTAAGTACCTGCTTTACTCGGTAGGGTCCTTCCAAATTTGGTTCGAGCTTACCAACACTGGGCTCAAGTACCATGACTTTACGAAGAACCAGGTCTCCGATGCGGAGGTTCCGCTTCTTGACCCTAGCGTTATAGTACCGAGCTACCCTTTGCTGGTAGGCCGCGGTCCTAATGTATGCGAGGTCCCATACCTCATCAAGTAGATCGAGGCTGGTGCGTAGTTCATCCTTATTCGCTTCATCGTCGTATGCTTCCAGACATAGTGTGGGGACCTCGATCTCGGTTGGGATCACTGCCTCGGTGCCGTAAGTGAGGTTGAAGGGGGTCTCATCTGTTGTGGTCTTCACCGAGGTTCGATAAGCCCATAGTACGCTAGGCAGCTCATCTACCCACAATCCCTTAGCTCGGTCTAGGCGTGCCTTTAGTCCGCGGAGAATGGCTCTGTTTGTGACCTCCGCTTGGCCATTTGCTTGAGGGTGCGCTACCGAGGTGAAATTTTGTTGGATTCCCATGTCTTTGCACCAGTTCTAGAACTTAATATCCTTGAATTGTTTACCGTTGTCAGAGATGAGCACTCGGGGTTGTTCGAAACGACAAATTATGTTCTTCCAGAAGAAATTTTGCACACTTCGCGTTGTGATCATTGTGAGAGGTTTGACCTCCACCCACTTAGTGAAATAATCAACTGCTACCACTAAGAACCTCCTCTACCCTATCGTTGGTGGAAATGGTCCGAGTATATCGATTCCCCACTGTGCGAAGGGCCATAGGCTGGTGAGATACTTTAGGTCGGCAGGGGGCTGGTGGTGAAAGTTGGCGTGCTTCTAACACTTGTCACACCTTCTGACGAGCTCAATCGCATCTGCCTTCATTGTTGGCCAATAATATCCCTGCCGTAGTGCTTTCTGGGTGAGGGCCCTATCCCCCATGTGTCCACTGCATAAGCCATCATGAGTGTCACGGAGCACGAGATCGACTTCAGATGGTCGCAAGCATCACAGATAAGGGAGCGTGTAGGATATTTGGTACAACTGTCCGTCTATTCTGACGTCTTTGGTTGCCTGACGCTCTACCCTTCTGGTGGCATTACGATCTGCAGGGAGGGTCCCGTGTAGCAGGTAGCTCTTGAGTGAATCAATCCAGCTTGGCTCTACTTGTTCGATAGGAGCAACCTCCTCTGCCCCCCCTAGAATGCTAGGTCGAGGTAGGTTCTCTATGTACACGGTTTTCATGGTGTTATCACTTGTGCTGGCTAATCGGGACAGTGCATCGGCCTCAGCATTCTCAGATCTCAGGATCTGCTTGATGAAGTATGACTGGAAGTTGAGCAGAGCCTCTCTGACTTTGGCTAAGTAGGCGACCATGGTTGGCTTGTGAGCTTCATATTCACTAGTAACCTGGTTGACCACGAGCTGGGAGTCGCTGCAGATAGCAACGTGCTTAGCTTTTACTTCGTTCGCTAGGGCCAGCCCGGCTATCAATGCCTCATACTCCGCTTCATTGTTGGACGCAGCGAACTCAAAGCGTAGCACATACTCCAATTTCACACCGCTTGGCCCGTATAGAATGATTCTATCCCTGTTGTCCTGCTGATTTGACGAGCCATCCACATGGAGGATCCAGGGCTCCTTATCCCAGGTCGGGTCCGATCTGACCAAGAGAGAGGCTGCGTTGGTTGAAGCTTCACTGTGTTCGAGCTCATCAGACTTGGGGACTTCGGTGCTGAAAGTGCATTCCGTGATAAAGTTAGCTAGGGCTTGGGCCTTGATAGCAGTTCGTGGCTTGTACTGGATGTCGTACTCATTGAGTTTGATGGCACACTTCGTCAATCTAATGGAGACCTCGAGCTTGAGCAAGACTTGCCTTAGAGGCTTAGTGGTGAGAATGACGATCGTGTGAGCTTGGAAGTATGGTCGGAGTTTCTGAGCTGTAACAACTAACGCGTATGCCAACTTTTCAATCTCCGGGTACCTCATTTCTGCTTCCTGCAATACTTTGCTAACATAGTAGATGGGTCGTTGGACCCAATCTACTTCTTTTATCAGTACCGAGCTAACAACCTTGTCACTCGCGGAGAGGTGACACCGAAAGCATACTTGTTGGGATTTAATTTAATGTTGCGCAAAATTTCAAAAACAGAATGTAGATCTTTTATTAAATCATTTGAAAACTGAGTTTTGATGACCATGTCATCTACATAGCACTCTACTTTTTTGCCGATCAATGACTCAAACAATCGGTTTACAAGTCTTTGAAAAGTAGCCCCAACGTTTTTCAGCCCAAAGGGCATGACCTTGTAGTAGTACAGGCCTAGCTCGGTTATGAAGGATATTTTTTCCTCATCGGTTGGGTCCATTTTGATTTGATTATAGCCCGAGTAAGCATCCAAGAAGCTCAACAACTCATGCCCTGAGGTCGCATCCACTAAACGATCGATCTTGGGAAGTGGGAAGCAGTCCTTCAGGCAAGATCGATTCAGGTCGGTATAATCGACACACAAGCGCCATTTACCATTGGCCTTTTTTACCAGGATAGGGTTGGCTACCCAACTCGGGTAATGGTCTTCCCTATTAAAATCGGTTGCGAGGAGCTTCCCGACCTCCTCATCAACTGCTCTCCAATGCTCTAGGGCTAACTACAGGATTAGTGTTCAGTTTGTGAGTGATGATTCTAGGGTCTATGCCGGGAATCTCTACCACGGACCATGCAAAAACATCTAAATTTTGAAGTAAAAAACTTATCAGCTGTGATCGTAGAGGCTCCTCAATCGAAGCACTGATCTAGAGAGTCTGAGCTGGATCGTCTGTCGAAGTAGGTACGACCGTCTCTTCTATGGGCGTAGCTCGCTCTTCATGATGCTCCGCAGGTCACTCCAGCTCGAGGTCATCTGCTGCCTTGGATTTCCCCTTGAGGGCGGCGACGTAGCATTTGCGGGACTTGAATTGATTGCCTCGCACTACCCCAACTCCGAAGTCCGTGGGGAACTTCATGGCCAGATAATAGGTGGAAACCACCACGCGTAGGGCATGGGTGATGGGCCGACCTATTATGGCATTGTACGGGGAGGGAGTTGCAACTACCAAAAAGCTGTGGTCGAGTCTCACTATGCTAGGCCAGGTGCCGACCTTTACGGGCACGGTGACTCTCCCCAGGGGCCTGACTTCCTCTTCGCTGATGCCCACCAAGGGAGTGTTCGCGGGCTTGAGGTCGCTTTCCTGAAGCTGAAGTTTGTAAAATGCGGCATTGAATAGTATATCCGCCGAACTGCCAGAGTCGACGAGGACGCGTTTCACTTTGAAATCATTGATTCTTATCCTCACAACGAGCATGTCATCATGGGGGTACTGGACTCCGCGCGCGTCATCCTTGGTGAAGAAGATCGGCTCCTCTACCCTCGGCCACTTCAGGGGATTCCGCTCTTCTCTAGTGATCTCGCGAGCCGAGGTCCTTGCCGCGGCTGAGGTGCAGCCTGCGACAATCGATCCGCCAGTGATCACTTGGATTGTGCCCCGAATTGGCCTCTCTTCTGGGGCTTGCCTCTTCTGCTGCTCACCTTGCCTGTTGCTGGACTCGGGAGCATCTCTACCCTGCTCCCCCTGCCGTCCTGTCTTATTATCACTTTGTACATAATTTTTTATATATCTGTGACGGATGAACTCTTCTATCTCATCACGGAGGTTTTTACAAATTTCGATGTTGTGATCGTGATCTCTATGAAAATGGCAATACAAATTTTTATTTCTAGTATTCGGGTCTCCTCTCATCCGAGGTGGCCACTTCACGTAGGTTGCATCCTTGATCACCATGAGGATTTCTGCTCGCTTGGCATTCAAGGGTGTGTAATTTGTCCTTTCAGCTGGAGGAGCCCAGAAAGGGTGACCCAGTTTTCTTCCTCGAGCTGGCTCTTCCTTTTTTGTTTTGTCCCCACTAGTTGGGGTCTCACCTTCTCTTTTCCTCTTCTCCTGTGGATTTTCGTTCTTCTGGTTCATTTCCTCCTCTGTCTCGATGAACTGGTCCACGAGCTTGAGGAACTCGGTTACATCCTTGGGTTTGTTGGCAACCACGTGCCACTTGAACTCCTTGTGCGTTATGCCTCTCTTGGCTACTGTGAGCCTCACTGCGGGGTCTAAATCAGGTATCTGCAAGCATGCATCATTAAACCTCTTGATGAAACTATGGATAGACTCCCCCTCCCTCTGGAATATGCCGAGAAGGCTTTCTTGGAACCTCAGGCACCTTTTGTTGGTGATAAAGTGCAAGGTGAAAATCTGCACGAACTGTGCCCAACTTTTGTTTATCCCGGACGTGAATTTCCTATACCATGTGCGAGCTACCCCTTTAAATGTTGTGGAGAAAGCTACACACATGTAGAACTCACCTGCCCCGACTAAAAGCATTTGTGACTAAAAAGAATCTACATGATCATTTGGATCGAATGGTCCATCATACTTATCCAAGGGAGGTACCTTGAAGTCTTTTGGCATTGGGACAACCAGGAGTTCGGGAGATAGGGGAGATGGGACAGAGAGGAGCGGGATGGCTTTCACTGCTCCCGAGCTCACTTCTTCCTTTCCTTTGAGGAGTCCGGGCAGGTTCTGGGTTGTAGCTCGGCGAGCTCTGTGGCGTCTCTGCTGCTTCTTTGTGGGCTCTGCGTTGGTGCAGCTAGCCTCTGTGTTGTCTGGCACAGTTCTCGTGGGGACTGACTCAGACTGCTGGCGATGGTTGTGGATTGAGGAACCTTGCCTAGAGTTTGTAGCCCGGACCTCAAACCGGTTTTCTATGAGCGGGATCTCAAGCTCTGAAATCCTAGGCGAGGCAAGTCTGGTGAGCTGAGAACCTCCCGATTTGTTCACATGCTGTGAGGTGGGGGGAGTGGCCTATCTCTCGCTTCTCCCACTGGACGAGACCTGACACCCAAGAGGGTTCTGGATTTGGGAGGTCTCTCCTCGACAAAGGGGGTGTTCGTTCTTACGGCGGGACTTAGCTTGTTGCGCGACCGGATACCGAGGTGGAACCAGCTAATGGTTCTGAGGAAGCGGTGGAAACTGCTATTGGTACTGGTGCTGGTTAACCTGGTGTAGCACTTGCTGCTGATACAATTGGAATTACTAGACCTGTTGCATTTGAGCTTGCATATCTCACATGCAGTGTACCAGGTCTTCAAGCTGGTTTTGTCCGGTCACTGGAGGAATAACAGAAGGTTCGGAAAAGGTCGCACCTACCATGGAGGGGAGTGGGGTGTTCACAGGTGCCATGATCTGGGGCACGTTCAGAGTAGGAACCCCATCCGCAGAGAGAGGCATGATGAACTGCCCAATGCACACTGTTGGGACCTGAAGTTACTCCCCGGAAGCATTCATATCTGCGTTGCGTCTGGCGTTGCTGGAGGAAGCCATGGAAACTTAACTTGAAAGGTTTGGTGGAAGAAGGCTTTTCGAAGCGTTTTCCCACAAACGGTGCCAATTGATGATGCGCGACCTGGTCACTCCTAGCTAGAAGTGGCTGCACTCCTAGCTGGCGACGGACGAGATACCTGAAAGGAGGAAGAAGATGAAGGATTCCTGGGGAGCTCTCCCAGCGGGAACACTCCGATGCTTAAGTTAGCGACTGAGTTGGAAGCTGAGAAAGAGAGAGAGAGTTGTAGATAAATAAGAAGGCTTGAGTGATGATCACACAATACCTTTGCCCTGGGGGGTTGGAGTCCTTATATGCCGGTATCCTAACAAATCAGGTACAACCATTTCTCATTCTCTGTTGTAGCCGTTATTTGCCCGGGCTGAGCTGGTGGGTGCAGGTAACCGTTGCAGAGTACGACCTTGTCAAACAAGAGATATCCTTCAGGGTTGGCATGCACGACGCTGCTTGGCGAAAGACGTGGGTGTAGTCTCCAGATTTGGCGGGTACGATTGTCAGATGGGAAATCTTTCTGTGATATGCCAAGCTGCTCTGTAGCGAGCTACCTTGTGTCGAGCTGCTGGTAATGTGCCAAGGTGCTTCTCCCCGAGGCAGGTCTTCGAGGTGGCCTGCTTAGACTTAGACAGGGACGAATTTATTCTAACTTAGGAAGTTGACGAGCTTAACCCGAAGTGCCTTCAGCTCGGGATATTCCTGACTTGGGAGGATCTTAGCTCGGGGTAACAGAGTATTGTCTTGTAGCGAGTTGCCACGCTGGATTGCAGCGGACTGGTCACGCTGAGTTGTCACTTATGTCGAGTCATGTCCACGTGTCTCCTCATGATGAGGTCGAGCCAAGTCACCCTCCATCAGTATCCACATAATTATTTTTTTTTTATTTAGATAATGTTGTATTAGGAGGGCATTCTTTTTTCGGATTTTGAGAGGGGGGAAAGTTGGTCAATGGGATTTTGGTTCCCATTGATCAAGAATCCTATGTTCTTTTTTCAGATTTATGTGAAGACCAATGAAATATTTTTCTGTCTATCAGTGATACCCATCTCCTAGGTGGGTAAATAGCTTTTCCACCTAGCGGGAAAGTTGCCAACACTTGAATAGGATAAAAGTGCCCTTTTTAATAATAGATTTTTATGGCTAAAATGGTCATTTCCTTATTTACATGAGAAATAAAAGAACATGGACAAATACAGTTACCTGGGTAAGTGCATCTATGCGGGTAAATAGCTTGTCGAAAAGTGAATGAGGCCTAGATATTATAAGGGTAAACCCCATTTTTTAGGTTAAAAATATGAATTTAATTGGTAAAGATATTAATAATAAACATAGGGAAAAACCATGAGCAAAACATAAAATTAACACCCTTATATTGGCTATTCTTCCTAGGGAGTAAATTGGGCTAAACTATCAGGCCTACATCATTCCCAAGTAGACCTTTTCTTGTTGTGTTGGTAAGGGTTGGTCTCTTAGACCATGCCTTGTTTTAAGTCTGATAAAAAATGTTTCTATTGAAATAGGTCAACAATATAATATTTTCTAAAACAAATATCAATAGCCGAGAGTATGGAATACATTTGTATACGGTCATATAGTATTCAATTTTCATAAAATGCATGACATTTCTCAAAAAAAAAAAAAAAACTACAGTACATATCCATAAAGGAAAGTGTTGAATTATCCATTTGTTCCTAAATCCTAAAGCAAGGTTTCTAGAGTAAGCCTATAGGCCTATTATCTTTTTGAAGAAAAGTAGTGAAAAATAAAAAATATGACAATAAGGAAGAAGAATGATAGGAACTTGTTAGAATGAAAAAGGTGGTCCAATAGTCGTTGAAGGAATGATGAAGCTTATTTAGAGAAAAGTAAAACATATGAGTACTTTCTGTATTAGTTAGGGCTATCAATGGGTCCATAGAATTGGAATTGACACAACAAGAAATATGAAGGACCCGGTTGGGTCTGACTCGATGAATCCGATTATAATATATATAGATATAAGATTTTTCATTGAAAATTCTCAAATTACAGGACAAATATAAGGAATCTTATATATCTTATCTGCCACCCGATTTTTGAATTTACGGTTTGACCGTCTGGTTTGAATGGATGACCCGTTCTGACAATAAAAATTACAAGCAAAAATTTATGGAATCGTTTTGGCTACCAGTTTTCTGGTCGACGGTTCGAATGGACAGCCCGTTCTAACAATAAAAATTACAAGCAAAAAATTGAGTCTGTGAGGTCTATCAAGTAGTATCATATGTGTTATGTCATTCAAGCGTGTGACTAATATGACCCAAAAATGAAACCGTTTTGAGCATCAGTTTTTGGGTTGACGATTCAACCATCCAATTCGAATGGACAACCCATTTTGACAACAAAAAATAAAAAATAAAAAATAGCCAAAAACTATTGAATGGATCAACAGGTCGTTAACTGATTCAATAGTTTTTGGCCAGGGACTGGGATTGGGGTAAAATGGAACCGGTTGCTTAGATGGTTCCTGGGCTAAAATGTCCGTCTGTTCGAGTCAACGGCGGTTTGAAAACCATGGTTTTTTATGCTTTTGGATTTTCACTATTCAGAGGTTTCTTCTATTGTGAGCTTTATTCGAGCATGTACGGCATGCTCCTTTTTTTTCATTTTCTGCTTTGGTTTTTTTTGTGTTTGGTCTTCTTCAAGATCCTCCAAAATGGTCTAGGGTTTACCACCATTTTATTTCTTCCCTTTTGTTTTTTCTTTGGGTTTTCTTGTGCAATGTTTTTTTCTTTTATTTTCTTACAAGACGATATGCTTTGTCTCTTTCATTGATTGCAAGTATGTTTAGCTCCGTCTCAAAGCGGAAATTTGGACTCAACTTTCTGATTTTTTTCTTTGGTTTTTCTAGTTTGGTGGATTTACCTCCATTTTTTTGTGTTTAAGGTCAATTTGGATTTATCTTTCAAGGTTTTGGAATCCCTTGCAATTTCCACCATTCCCATGACTATGACTATAAATTTATTTTGTCTAATATCGACATCTAGAAAAAATGACTTAGAAATAGAACCATTCTGTCCACTGGTTCCCAGGTCGACAGTTTGACCGTCCAGTTTGAACGAATGGCCCATTCTGACAACAAAAATTAAAAAATAAAAAATGGCAAAAAACAGTTGAACAGGTCGATGAGTCGATGGTTCAACCGCCTAGGTCAACAGGTCATTGATTGATTTAATGGTTTTTGGCCAGGGACCGAGTTTGGAGTAAAACGAAACTGGTTGCTTGGACGGTTCCTGGGGCGAGCGGTCCTACCGTCCGAGTCAACTGGGAGTTCTCGATGTGAAACAAAGGATAGCTATGAAGTAGAACTCAGAACTATCACTATATGATCATGTTCTTTTATATGAGATGATTTGTTGAAGCAATCTTCAAAAAATGAATAAATGATGATCTCTTTTAAGTCTTTATATGAATTTTAAGACTTGAGTATTTATAATTGCAAGTTTCTTATTAAGAATCCATTATCTTTTTAATGTAGCAAATAGCAATGTTACAATTTCATTTCAAAGGCCCCCTCCGCTAGTTAATTTTTTAGGGAAATTGTCTAAAACTCACCATGAGTTGTCAACATTTCTCTTAAACTCACCACAACTTTTCAAAACGTCTAAAACTCACCATGTCAGCCAGTTTTTATTTTCCAAAGCTCACCTTCTGTTAGTGCACCGTTAATGTTTCTTAAAAGAGGTGTCCATGTCAGCATAAATAACAATTTTTATGACCAAATCACCCTTGAATGGCGAGTTAGTGGAAAAAGGGTCTTTTTCATTTTTGTACATTTTTAGTATTTCGTTATAATTTTTAATGTTTTTATAATTTCTGTTTTTTACATTTTTCTATTTTCTACCATCTATAAAATTTCCTGTGTTTTTTGTTATTTATTTGTAATTTCCGTGTTTTTCTATAATTTGTGATGCTTTTTCTATAATTTTTATTTTCTGATTTTGTTTTTCAATTTCTATAGTTTCTATAATTTGAAAATAATTTTTTATTTTGTGTGCAATTTCTATAATTTTTTATTTATTTTTATAATTTCTGTATTTTTATATTTGAAAATATTTTTTTAAACTTTTTCTTTTTTTTTTCATGTCTAAATATTAAAAAATATGTGTATATTTTATATTTTTCTATGAAGGTTGAAATGATTATTAGTCTTTTTAACTTAGACTTTTGAAAAATTGTGGTGAATTTAAGAGAAATGCTAAAAATCGATGGTGAGTTTTTAACTGCAAACAACAATAAAAATACTTTCCTTATAATCCATAAAAAGCCAGTGTTCGAAGGGATTTTTGTATACCAACTTGCATTCAAATTCAAGACACCGTAGCCGTGTCATTGTATAAAGATAATCAGGTTGAATTAATAGTCCAATGACTTTCTCAAGGTTCAAGCTGAGTGGGTTACACTTGCTTGAAGGACACCGCCACCTAGAACCTGCCCTGATCAAATTTATTACTGCGTGTTCACACAATACTGTAGTGACAAGCATGGTGTGGTGAGTGCCTAATGAAGGGATGGGAGATCCATTATATGGACGCCCAAATCTTGCGGAATAAGGTGGGCGAATTTCAAAATTTTTTCTCTCCCTTCAACTGGGAATCGCATTCCCTATTTAGAAAATCATATTTTCAAGGACCAATCTTGAACCATGAACTGAACCAGATCTGAACCAAAAGAAGTAGGAGAGAGGTATACCTGATACTGAGAAATATTATCTCTCAATGGAGGTGTTCACGCCCAAGGAAGGATCCAAAGACTGCTCCCACTGAAGATGGCGTAGTGCAGGATGGAGCAAAATCAACAGTGTTCTCCAAGAACCTGATCCTTCATAAGAATAGCTGGATGGCACGTGAGCACTACTTCCAATCAGTCCTTTCACAAAGGGCTGATATCAAGATCGAATCTTGATCTCTCCCACAAAGCTGGAGATCGAACTGGAGGTCTGGCGGCGGCAGGAAGGAGGCAGCAAGAAAGAGTTTTGCAGAGATTGCAGAAATCTATCTTCTGTGATTTCAGCTCTGAAGACTAGAGACCTTTTTCTCTCTTGTGTTGTCTATGTTGTTTCTAAAGGCTGCCGCCCCCTCCTCTTTATATAGGCTTAAAGGGATCAGCTCCTACCCATTAGGAGCTGTTGATCCAAATCATATTTGGATTAGAAGTCCCTTTAAGTGATAAGGGAGAACCCTTATCTTATCTGTAGATTAGATCAACTCTCTCCTAATCCTATTAGGAGGCTCCTAGTATTTAGATCTAGGACTCTCTGAGTGGATAGGGTCAAGACTCAATCCTATCAACTGATTTAATCCCAGATCTGCCCCTCATTTAAACTGATCAAACCAGCCTAGTTCGAAATGGGCTTTAAGCCCATTAAGGTTGTGTGCTCACTTAGCCTTCCAAACTGCTGCCCAGTTGGGCTTCCTTGTATGGCGTGGGACCCAAACATTGATCTACACATCAGCCACATGGGTTCGGCCCAACCTTTGTTACAAGGCCTGGCCGAATACACTACTATGGACAGTGCACCCCCTAAAACCCATCAAATGGGCTCTATGGGCCCAACACTTACCCTAAGTGGTCCCTGGGCCAAGCTACCTTGTAACACCCAGGGAGTGCGGGCAGATGCAAGATTAGCCCATAAGGTATTACCCTCAATGGTCTTACACTTAACCTCTCAGCCCTTAATGATCAAACACTGCCCGACAAGAGAAGACCTCTCCCTTGGCTGCAAGGAACAGTGTTGCACTCTCTGCTTATATGGATCCCGAGAATTAAAACCTTTTGCAAACATTTTAAAAACCATAATATATATACTTTTATATCTCATATAAAATATACTTTTCAAAACAAATCTCAACGATTGAAATCGGCTGCCGGCAGTCTTGGTTTCCATCAGCGAGGGTGCATCCCCGATCATTACCTTTGTCCGACAAAGGGGCTGATCCTGTCACTATGATCACCCACTCAGATGAATTCTCAGATTGTCCCAACATAACCAGGTTTTGACTCCCGCTAAGGATCTCATTGAATGGTACCTCAAAGATAGCCTAATCCGACACCTAGTGCAGTATCATAATCGAGTCTAGGGGTCGGGTGTAACTTTCTAGTTTTGCCCATTAATCTCCAAGGTCCAGGGCAATACTGGAAATCTGGTCCAGTTCAAAGATTCAATTAATCCTACACTATATGTGCCTAGGGTCTCACCCTGGCAGCTGAGATAGGCCACCCCAACCGACTTGGTGGCACAATAGTGTCAGCCTTATCAGGATATGTCTCCCCAGACCGACGCACTGGCTGTGAACATTCTAAACTAACACGAGTCTCATTAAGTGTCCAGTTTAAGGGTATTACACAGAAACATACCAAGGGAACATGAATCAAATATGTACTTTTATTCATTTACAATAAACTCATAATGTACATCATTCTGATTGGCTAAGGGCATACAAAACTATCTAACACCTGAACAACCTCACTGTGATCACCTGAAAGGTGTCAAACACTAATCCATTTATTCCTACTATAAATACCCAACCATTCTGTTCCTCTCGCCGCTTCACCTCAATTCGTCAATAGATAATCTCTTTCCTGTCTCAACAACTTGTACACAATGGCCAAGTCTTCTCTGTTTTCTGTTTGTCTTTGCCTTTTTGTATTGTGTCATGTTTGTTTAGCTAGCTCAGATGTGGCAGCGACAATGGCAAGGCCAGTCCCCAACACAACGCCGGTCCAGGGGAAGAGAACAAAACAGGTGCCGAGTTGAGAACTTGGACGCCCTCGAACCTACTCTCCGGAGAACAACCAATTTCAGTGTGCTGGTGTTGCTGCTGCTCGTGTTACTATCCAACCCAAGGGCCTCTCTTTGCCCTCGTATTACAATGCACACAGACTCATATATATTGTTGAAGGCAAGCTATCTCCATCTCTTCCTGCTGATTTAAAACCATATGCATCTTCGTTACTATTCCAGTTTCGAATCCATACTTTCATGTGCTGTGACTAATGAGCCTCTGATCCATGCACAGGGAAGGGAGTTTTAGGGTTATCCATTCCTGGTTGCCCGGAAACATTTCAATCCTTCCAGCAATCTCAACAATCCAAAGAAGAAGAAGAAGAAGATAGAAGCCGGAGATTCCAGGATCAGCATCAGAAGATCAGATTCGTGAAACAAGGAGACAGAACATTGAAAAACCGAAGCATGCTGATTTCTACAGTCCATATGGAGGACGAGTCACCATCCTCAATAGTCAAAATCTCCCAATTCTCTTGACCCTCCAACTCAGTGCTGAGAGAGGAACTCTCTACCAGGTTACAATAAGCTTCTCCCTCTTTTTCATTACTGATCACTCTATCGTATGTGTGTGTTTTTCTTCTTCTTAATTAGTTGGATTAATTAATTGTTGAATTGTGGCCTCGGTAATTTGCATAGAATGCTATGTTGTCCCCTCACTGGAACACCAATGCACACGGCATCATCTATGTTCTTAGTGGAGATGCTCGGGTTCAAGTTATTGATAACTCTGGACAAACAGTCTACAATGACCAGCTTCGTCGTGATCAACTCTTGATACTTCCACAAAACTTTGCCATAGCTATACAAGCTGGAGAGAATGGCTTCGAATGGGTATCATTCAAGACTAATGACAATGAAATGGTAAGCACTCTTGCCGGGAGAAATTCAGTCATTCGTGCCATGCCTAGAGGTGCTTACCAACTCATACCAGATTTCCAGAGAGGAAGCTAGGAGGTTGAAGTTGAATAGACAGGATGTTGGAAAAAGTGAAATGGGGTCACTATAACTTTGGAGGAGAAGCTCTGAGGCGCGTCTGAAGACACTGTCTTTAGAATGTTATTTGCCCCCACTCAGTTTCACTGAGTTTGCTGTTGGGTTAAAGGCAAATCTGTTCCCAGGATACAACAGAGCCTTGGGCGAGAATCTACAACCAACAAATTTGATGAATTTCCAGAGAAACTTTCTGTGAGACTGTAGCAGACTAGACTGAGAGAGAGAGAGAGAGAAGGTGGATTTCGAAAATGTGTGTTTAGAAGTCTGATTCATGTTCCTTAAATAGTTTATGAAGAGGTATAAAGAAAAAGTAGGTGCTGGTTCAGAGAAGGCACCTTGAAGTGCGAGTAAAGTGTGCCTCATTGCGTCGCACACACGCGTGCACATGTGTGCGCGTGCGTTGCACGGTATCAAACCCCCATACTCTCCTCTACTTTTTCTAAGGAGTGTAAATCAACTCCTATTAAAATACTAAAACCAAAGCTTATAATTTTCCAATGTGGGACAAGTTCAAAGAGAAAAGCTAATATTTCAATCAAGTGTGCAGGTGCAATTTCTCATGTAATTGACCAATCAAACCCATTGGATTTAATCTCTTATGAGATTAGAATCCAACACAGAAAACACGGGTCTTGTTTTCAAGGTCTAGTTCAACTACTTTGATGTGAAATAAGAGACCAACTAAAGTCAGGTAGGTTGAAGTTCAATAGATAGTGAATGGATTAGCCTATGCGTGAGCTTTGTGTTAAGATCCATAATAAATATGAATTTGCCCCATGCAGATTTCCCATTCGTGAATGGCATCAATTCCGAGCTGGCACCTATTCCCTACAAATTCTGACCGTGGGCTGATTGGTAATAAATAAAGTACAAATTAAATTCCTCAACTTTTGAAAATAGGGATCCAGTGTCCCTTTTGGAAAGTTTTCATGCCTTGCTGATGCGTTGCAAGGTGGGTCCGGATGTAGTAGGCACGTTAGGTAAACACAATGAGTGAGCACCTAATAGCTGTGTAAATGAGTGAGCACCTAATAGTTATGTGTCACATGCTCCAGTTAATGTGCCTTTCATCCAAACGTTTTGGTTCCATTAGACAAAAATTATCCATTTTATTGTCTTTATCAAAATAATTTAAAAATAAAAAACAATATAAAAAGAAAATTTAAATGAGTCCCAACTCCCAACATTTTTAGATTTTCCTTTATTATTGTTTTTATTTTTAATTATTTTGACAAAGATAATAAAATAATGGATGTTTTTTGTCTAATGGAACAAAAACGTTTGGTTGAAAGGCACATTAACTGGGGCATGTGTCACACAACTATTACGTCCTCATTCATTGTGCTTACCTAACCTGCCTACAACATCCGGGGTAGGCCCTTTCAGTGAAGCTAGTATTATATTATATTATATTATATAGATCAGGTTGGGTTTGATTCGGTTCAGGATTGTGTGGAACAGTTTTATACATATAATAATTGGGACATTATATTAGGACCCAAAACCGACCAATCGGTCCTGGTTCCTGGGATCCAAAACCGACCAATCGGTCCGTGTTCCTGGGACCTGAAACTGACTAATCGGTTCGGGTACATTGGGTCCATTGGGTATATACTTTCATACAATATTTTTGAACCATCGTTGACCCGGATGGTCGGACTGTTCGGCCCAGAAACTATCTAAGCAACCGGTTCCATTTGACCTCTAACCTGTTCTTGGGTAAAAACTGTTGATTCTGTCAAAAAACCTCTGACCCGGGCTGTCGATCTGTAGACTCGTTTGACCCAGACAACGGTTCAAAATTTTAAGTGGTTGTAGAGAAGAAAAATAGAGGACCTCAGATCTGAGATCTAGTCTGAGACACGATCTCAGATTTGAGATCCAGGAGAGAAGAAGGAAGAAGAAGTGGAGGAGGAAGAGGAGGAGGAGGAGAAGAAGAAACATTGCAGAAATCAATCTCAGATCTGAGATCCGAGAACTCAGATCTCAAATCTCAAATCTCAGATCTCTGTTGCTGCCGCCTCACCGTCGCCATTGCCATTATCGTCGCCGGTGGACATCGAACTATCATTCTGTTCCTTCTTCTTCCCTCCTTCCCTCCTTCCCTCCTTCCTTTCCTTTCTTTCATTTTCTTTTTTTCCTTTCTCTTTCTTTCTTTCTTTCTTTAAACTTTCTTTTTTTTCTTTCTCAGCCGGCATTAGTCTATCAGTCTCTTCTCCATTCTCCGTTCTCATATCAACATAAATATTTATTGTCCTAATGCAAAGTTGCAAACCATCCGAACCGTTCAACCTGGATGGTCAAACCGCTGAACTGGAAACCGGTAGGGGTTGTTTTTTAAAACCTTGCTTTCATATGTTGTATAAAGGGGTTTAGAAAGGAAAGATAATTTAGCAAAAGGTTTTCTTGGTAATATATATAGAAGAATGTGACAGTCGCAAGATGGTAATTATGTGGGAAATTTGCTTTAGTTGTAGGGAAAAAAATAGGGAAGGGATTGGGAGAGGCAAATCTGAAGAAACTAGATGGAAACACATTAGATGCAAGTGAAATGGATCAATGATGCGATAGTTTGAAGGCACTTTTAGTTCCCTTAACCACTATATAGAACGATAGTATTACCAACAACCACTATATATTTAAGATGCAAATGAAGTGGATCAATGATGTGATAGTTGGAAGGTTCATTTAGATCCCTCAATCACTATAAAGAACAATAAACAATATTACTAATATGGCTGTAATTGACCACTCCGTCCAATGACGACAAATTGCACATCCCAAGGGCAATTTTATCATCTCAACCTCATCTAAGGGCACAACTATAACTTCTAGGGGTGATAACTGTAATTGCATTTATTATATGGTCTGATTCTCTCCTGGTGTATTAACGATTCAGTCGCTAACCTCTCACCCCAGTAAAAGTCCTATTCATGACCTTGATTCAAGGGACCATTACCTCTTGCCCACTATTGGGCTCTTGGGCAACTCCAACTATAAAAGGGCATCGTAGTCAAAGGTATCATCTCTTATGCATACTTAAGCTTTCACCTCTCTTGCTTATCGTGACCTTGGCTATCCTACAATCCTCGGCTAACTTGACTGCCAAAGTCATACTTAAGCTTTCATCTCACCTTGGCTATCCTACAACCCTCGGCTAACTTGACTGTCAAAGTCGTTGTCCCTACGATCACATCAGGGCCTCTAATGTCTTTTGACTCTTGTAAGTGGGACCTTCAACTACTTCACCTTGGAAGTGACCAAGTTTCCTTCAACCCCAAATTTGGTAGCAATAATTAGTGCTGTCTGTGGGAATGATTTACCAAAGACTTCCCACTAACACTCTATCTTTAACACTTACAACAAATGGCTGATCACTAGGACAACATCCTTGTTTCTCATCAAAATTTGGTCATGCAGGATCAGTTTAACGTAGTGCTCAAATGATTGGACTACTTGGCTAATTAGCTTAACAACCTATAGTACCTAACAGGAGGCCTTCCATAGAATGGCCGATCCATCGACGTGTAGGATCACCATGGTAGGAGATCTTCCCACCTCTCCATCAACCAACAGTTAGGAGGGCAGGCTGGAGAGGAGCCCTTCAGAATTAGTAAGCATCAGCTGTTGAGAAAGCCGATGCCACACTAACTCCTTTGGGCATTACTCGAGTTGAGGCATCGAACGTGAAGCCTCCTGCCATCACAGTGTCTTGGATGACCGTAGAGGACGCCCAATAGACCAAGTAGCCTCCAACCACAACAGAAATGAGGATGAACGTGCTGGCCACCACAACCCTCCTCACCAACAAGGAACTGGTCGATGTCGTGCTTTTCATCCCCAAGTCTCTGACCTTCGTGAGCATCTCAACAACTGTCGGGCTCATAGAAACCAAGACCGAATTAACTCAGAGTTTTCTCAAACCACCATGCCCTTTCTCAGGTAAGGGAAATGCCTGATCAAGATGATGTCCCTTTACCTCTAGAAGATCGCTTCTATGTGGACATCTTGACACAAATTGGTGCCATGCAGGATGAGATCAAGCAAGTGAAAGAAGGTAGAGCTGACGCCTCTACTAGCCAACCAACCTCGGCTAGTCATATGAAAGCCTTCACTCTCCATCACCTTGGAGCTGCTTCCCCAGAATTTCAAGGCACCTACCCTGGAAACCTACGATAGCACAACGGACCTAGAGGACCATTTGGAAATCTTTTGAGCCATTATGCTCCAACACAGGTACTCCAATGCCCTGATAAATAGGGCATTCAAGGCCACGTTCAAAGGGGCTGCTCAAAGATGGTTCTTGGGCCTCGTCCCACGGTCCATTAGTTCTAGGGACTTGCTCATGGATCTCTTCTTGGCATATTTTGTAAGTAGTCAATGGTACCAAAAGATTGTGATCGCCGTCATGGCGATGAAACAAAAATGTGTAGAATCTCTTTGGAGTTATATGCATTGCTTCAATGAGGAGGAGCATGAAGTCAAAAAGACCTTGACCCATCAGTGTCCATGGCTACCACCATCAATGACTTTCGTGCGTCTCCCTTCAGCTGGTCCATCTTTAAGAAACTGCCTCGCAACAAGGCTGGGTTTCTTCAGAGAGTACAAAAGTACATCGACGCTGAAGAGATCAAAGCTAGCCAGCGTCCGTTGATGCCAGAGACCTCGGACAATGAAAGAAAAGATAGAAACAAGTTTGCCAATAGCCCAAGCAACAGAACAAAGAGAAGAAGTCGCCTACATTCAAAACCTCCTGAACCTATATCCTCATGTAGGTTGGCAAATAGGAGTATATGAAGTGGTTGGCCAAGCTAAAATAGAACCCCAGGAGGGGCAATCAAAAAAAGTTTTGCAAGTACCGTAGCACAGACAATGACATTAAAGATTGCTATGAGTTGAAGAATGAGATAGAGTCCCTTATCTGACAGGGATATTTGAAAGATTGCATCAATTGTGTGATCCCGAAAGGGTTGGCCTCGACCTCAGCCAACCCTGAAGCTAATTGACCCCTTACAGGGGTCATTAATGTAATTTCAGGTGGATCAACATCAGGAGGTAAAAGCACCTCTGCCCAAAAGACCTATGCTCAATAACTACAAGTTGAATATAGGTCGCCAATGAAACAAAAGTTGGAAGATGTCAAACCTTCTTTGATGATGACTTGAGAGGGGTCTATGCTCCTCATGATGATGCACTGGTGGTCTCTCTGATAATTGCCAACTATGAGGTTAGAAGGATCTTTATAGACATTAGCTCCCTAGTCGATATCTTATTCTATGAAGCCTTCGAGAAGGTGCAAGTTGATCTGTCTAAGGTAGCCGTAAAACTGGAAGGGAAGATCACCATGCCTCCTACGGTAGGGGCGGAGCCTTAACACATCACTCGGATGACCAAGTTCTTGGTCAGAAAACATAGCTCATCATACAATGTGATCCTCGACTAGTCAACCCTCCATGCCTTGGTGGTGGTATCATCGTACCACCTTGCTATGAAGTTCCCCATGGAATGTAGTGTTGGATTAGTTCGGGATAACCAATAGGCTACCAGACAATGCTATGTTGTGGTGCTAAAAGGCAAAAATAAGGAAACCTTGTTGGTATAAGGGCTCGACCTCAAGGATGAACATGTCGACCAAGGTTAACCTTTGGAAAATCTCATCACCGTTCCCCTAGATGAGGCTCAACTTGAAAAACTATACAAGTTGGGTCTCTCCTCCCTCAAGGCACCCTTTCCGAATTGGTAAGTTTCCTCAAAGCCAACACCGACATTTTTTCTTGGTTTGTCACTAATATTCTAGGAATTGAACCTTTGGTCATTACTCATAGGTTGAGTGTGGACCTAAGCTGTAAGACGGTTTAGCAAAAGAAGAAGAATTTTGCACTAGAACATTGGAAAGCGATTAGAGAGGAGGTGGACAAGTTACTCAATGCTGACTTCATAAGAGAGGTACATTAACCTGAATGGCTATCTATTGTGGTTATGGTTAGGAAGGCTAATGAGAAATGAAGCATATGTATTGATTTCATAGACCTTAATAAGGCTTACCCCAAAAATAGATTTACCTTACCAAGTATAGACCGTCTCATCTACACCACATTGGGATATGAACTCCTTACCTTCATGGATGCCTTCTCTGGTTATAATTAGATCAGGATGCACCCCGATGATGAAGAAAATAGTCTTTTATCACTAAGTACAACACCTACTACTACAAGGTGATGCCATTTAGACTAAAAAATGTTGGTGCCACCTATTAGCGACTAGTAAATAAGGTATTCAAAGAACAGATTGGCCATAATGTCAAGGCCTATGTTGATGACATGGTTGTCAAGAATCTTAAGGCTAACCAAGACATCACCAACCTCAATGAGGTCTTTGGCGTACTATAGAAATACAAGATGAAATTGAACACCACAAAGTGTGCCTTTAGGGTGACCTCAAGTAAGTTCCATAGCTTCATATTCACCCAACAAGGCATTAAGCCTAATCCTAACAAAATTCAGGCCATCCTCAACATGGAACCTTCGTGGCCAGTCAAGGAGACCCAGAAATGCACAAACTGCATATCAGTTGATTCATGTCTCGATCGGTCAACAGGTGCCTACCCTTCTTCTGGTCCATCAAGAAACTGAAAGACTTCTAGTGGATAGAAGACTGTTAGAAATCCTTTAATGAGTTGAAGACATATCTAACATAACCACCACTATTGAGTCAACAAAACTTAGGGGAAAAGCTCTACTTGTACCTATCTATAGGTGACAAAGCACTCTACATCGAGTACCTTGCATGAAGAATGCCCAGGCCAATGCCCTTTCCAAGCTTGCCAACTCTACGGGGACGGACCTCAGTTGAACTATTTATGTAGAAGAATTGGCACACCTGAGCATTGAGGAGAAGCTGGTGTGCCCAATTCAAACTGAACCCAATTGGATGGACCCAATCCTCGCTTTCCTATGGCACAAGTAGCTACCCGAAGACAAGAATGAAGCTAAAAAAGTTAGACGACAATCAGCTCAGTATGATTTATTATAGGACAAGCTATTTAGGAGATTTTTCACATTGCCCTACCTTAGATGCCTACTTCCAAACGAGGGGAACTATGTCCTAAGGGAGATATATGAAGGCCTCTATGACAACCATCTGGGGAGTAGGGCCCTCGCACAAAAGGATCTTAGACAAGGATACTACTAGCCTTCCATGAGAAAGGATGTGACTCAGCTAGTCTATAAATGTGATCGGTGTCAATGGTATTCCAACATATCTCATCATCGTACCATGATTGATCCTCTCCAGCCTGCCTTTCGGTTTCCACCATAGTGACCTCTTGCTCGTCAGCTTGAGGGAGAGCATTGTCGTCTTGGATCTTTGTTCGTGCATTGACCTCAATGGTGCCCACCACTTCATTCGTCTTCTGGGCCTCATCCTCCTTAGTGGTGGTGAAAATGGCTAACTTGTCAACATCGAAGTTTAGAACAACTTTCAACACCTAGACCTTGTAATCCTCCATCCCCTCCAAGTACAATATACTGTTGAAGTCAGCCAACTCCTTCTTGTACTTCATCGAGGCCTTATATTCCTCGCTGGTCTTGGTCGAGGCTTCCTCAAGCTTCCTTTCCATGGATCAGATGGCTACCTTCAACTCCTTAATAAGGTCATCCTTTGTGGAAACTTTGGCCTCAACTTTCTTATGGTGCTCCTTAGCATCCCACACTTTTTCCTTAGCACTTCGCACTTTGGCCTCAGCCTCGTCCCATACAACTTGCAGTTATGCCTAGGCCTTAGCAGCCTCACACTTCAACCACTCCACATTGGCCCATACTTGCTTCTGTGTTTGGAACTGGACCTCTATCTTGTCATAGAGGCCCATGGAGACTAAAGTCATTTACAAAACAAGCAAGTTAGAATGAAGGGTCATCAAAAGCACTAATCGAAGCACATAAGTACAACACTTAACTCGGTCACCTTGTCTAGTAGCATCTCTTGGACAGTGGGATGTGACTCCTAGGTCCATTCCTGTTGATCCCCATGATGGACAATCCCCATAATCAGTTGGCGACTGATGCCCTCTTTCAACAGGTTATCAGATTCCTTTATCGTCCAAGCAAGATGGTAGATGTCCCATCAGATCAATGGCTCTTTGTCCTGGCAGTGGCATAAGGCCCTTTATTTTGATGCTCCTTCGTAGCCATCCTCTTTGGGGGATTGGTGTCCTTTGCCCCCTCAATGGGCCTCTTTTGTGAAACAACCTTCTTTTGAGCAGCATCGGCCTTACCCTTCTTCCTGACAGACTTGTCTTCAGCACGTCTCCTCGGTGTACCTTCAACTGCAGCCCCTTTTTCATTGTTCTTGATTTCTTAGTAGCTTACTATAGAAGCATCGCCTTCTATAACTAGCCCACCTTGGTTAATAAAAATGAGAGCTAAATTTTACATGGTAACAAACAACGGAGTTGTCCCTACCTAGGGGGCCAGGACTAAGGCCAACCTTCACCAAGGCCTCTTCCATTAAGGGCCTGACATGGATCATCCCGCTTAGCTGAAGCCGATTCAACAACACCTTCTCATCACTACAAGGTGGTTTTATCCTTTCAGCCACTTTGTTAGGGTTTCCCTAGTCGGATCTGAAGGGCCAACCCTTAGGACACTTCATGAAGAAGAACGTCCTATTCTAGTTTTGTATAGACAAAGGGTTATCCACCATCTAACCCTGTCGGCCTTAAAAATACCATAACTCCTCGCCTTCAGGGTTCTTCATCAAGGCAAACAAGTTCCTAAAGAGGTTCACCATCATTGGAGCCCTTTGGTTATGGGCCACAATGAGGACAACAATGATGGTCCTAACTACATTAGGAGCAATCTAGCAGAGAGAAATCCTGTATTGGTTCAATAGGTCCGATATGAGGGGATGCAATGGAAAGTGAAGGCCAAACTGCAAGTAGTGCTCATGGATGCACAACTCAGCCTCCTTGCATTGGCACAACCTATTGCCAACCCGAGGCACTCTACCCCTATAGTTCTCGGGTATAAATTAATTCTCAGCGAGTTTCATAATATCTTCTTGATGGAGGACACCTTCTAAATCATTGCACATGGACGTTCAGGCCTCTCACCTTGTCATTTGGCCTCGTCCTCTCCTTATTTGGCCTCTTCTTCGGCCTCTCCTCCCTCATCCATCGGGTACACCACTAAGGCACCACCTGGAGCATCATCTCTTGAAGGCACCCCTATGGAATCACCAAGATCATCACCCATCGACCTTGTTGACCTGGTGTTTTCATCTACAGAAGACTCACTTCCCTAGTCACACTTGGCCCAGTGAGCTGCAACCCTCCTCTATAGAGCTTCCACCTTGGAAGGCTGAGAGGAGCTCTCAGAGTCAGTACTAGTCTCATGAGAAGTGGAACTACTACTAGGTGGGGTTTAATAAGGGATGTCATAAGCGTCACACCTAGAACCCAAAGTGGACATGACGAGGTTGAAGTTTTACCTAAATAAGGAGAAGAAACGATGACTTGAAAGAAATGAATGGGAGTAGAATGCTAGTCAAGGTGATCTAGAAGCTCCAAGAAATAACACGATCACCAAATGGTGAGCTTCCCCTCCTCCTCTCCTCTCCTTTTAAAGAAAAATGGATGGTCCAAATTCTCTCCATCCAACGGTCACCAACACGTTGCCTCCACTTCCCGCACCGACGGCCACCATAAAGCACTGACCTCGGAATACCAAACAATGCCAAGAGGCCTGGTCCTAGTTTTCCCAAACTCATTGGGCTAGGCCCCACCAAACCGATGCATCTACTCATCTCGGGTCACAACTATTGCCAATAGATAAATGCGCCTCCCAAGCAACACCCTTTGTTGATGATTGAAAATTTAGAAAATTATCAAGCTTCCTTCTGTTCCCATCGGCTAATGTTGATGCCTAGGGGTGGATTCAAGTCGAGCCGAGCTGAATAGTATGAAGCTCGAGCTCGGCTTGCCAAGGTTATATAAGGCTCTAGTCAAAGACTCATAAGCTCAAGCTCGGCTCTGCTTGAGCTTGATTTGAGGAAAAATATTCTATAAAAATAAAAAATTATATATAAAAAATAAATTTTTTTATTTGATATATAAAAAATATTTTTTTATATGATTTTTTCCCTACGTATTAATGATGAGGTAACGCTCAGCTGCTAACCTCTCACCCTACTAACTATTGCATTCATGACCTTGATTCATGGGACCATTACCTCTCGTCTATTGCTGGGCTCCTGGGTGACTCCGACTATAAAAGGGCACCATAGCCTAAGGTATCATCTCTTACACATACATAAGCTTTTAGCTCTCTTGCTTATTGTGACCTCAGCTGTCCTACAACCCTCAGCTAACCTGACCATCAGATTCCTCACCCTTGGGACCATATCCTAGGGCCTCTGACGTCTTTTGAGTCTTGTAGGTTGGACCCTTGGCTACTTCACCTTGGAAGTGACCAAGCTGCCCTTGGCCCCAGATTTGGCAACAACAATTACCATCAACCACTATATATTTTTATATAAAACATCTTAAATAGAAGTCACATGTAAATTGATACCATTGATTCTAAAGTGATCGATGTTTATCCCTTCAAAACAAGGATTAAAGATAATTAAATAAGAAGTTTGATCCATTAATTAGATAGGAGCATTATTAGGCTTATTGGGGGTGTCTTCTTAAGGTAGAAGTTTGTAATGGGGAATAAAAACGGGTAATAGGAGTGGGTAGTAGGCTCTTGCCTATATGGGATGTTAGGCACATTCGTGTGACCATGTACTAAAACTTTTCCTAAAAACAAATAAACTTGACCATATACTAATAAAAAAGGCAATTTGCCCATTCTTAGGGGTAGTTGTTTGATGAAGTGTGCAAAGAAATATGCTTTTGGAAGGATTAATTTTGGGGTGGATTTGAGTAGACCTGTTACTTAACCAATAACAAATTCTACAGGTCTGGTGGGGGTTATGTTAGACAGTTATGCCCTTAGCTCTAATCAGATTGATGTATCTTTTGACATTTATTGTAAATGAATAAAGTACATAATTGATTCATGTCATTGTGGTATGCTTCTATGTAATACCCTTAAACTAGACACTTATAAGACTCGTGTTAGTTTAAAATCTTTACAGCCGTTGAATAGATCTGGGGAGATTTATACTGCCAAGGCTGACACTGATGTGCCACCAAGTTGGTTAGGGTGGCTTGTCTCAACTGCCAGGGTGAGACCCGAGGTACATGCAGTGTGGGTTTTCTTGAAACCCTAAATTGGACCAAATTCTAGTATTGCCCTGGACATTGGAGATAGATGGGCAAAACTGGAATGCTACACTTGACCCCTAGACTTGGCTATAATACTGCAGTAGGTGTTGGATTGGGCTGTCTTTGATATGCCAATCAGTAAGATCCTTAGAGGGGGGCAAAACCTGGGTATATTGGGACAGTCCGAGAGTTCAACTGAGTGGGTGATCATAGTGACAGGATCAGCCCCTTTGTCGGACAAAGTGGATGATTGGGGAATCCACTCTCTTTGATGGAAACCTAAATTGCCGATAGTTGACTTCAAACGTTGAAATTTGTTTTTGCAAAATATATTTATATAGATATATACTTATATATATATATTATGGTTTCAAAATGTTTGCAAAAGGTTTTAATTCCCGGAATCCATGTGAGTATAGAGTGCAACACTGTACCTTGCAGCTAAGGGAGGGGTCCTCTCTTGTCGGGCAATGCTTGATCGTTATGGGCTAAGAGGTTATGTGTAAGACCATTAAGGGTAATACCTGATGGGCTAATCTTGCATCGGTCCATAGTTCTTGGGTTTTCATAAGGTGGTTGAATCCAAGAACCATTTAGTGTAAATGTTGGGCCCATTAGGAGCCCATGGTGATGTATTCAGGAGTTCATTGTCTCCTACAGTGAATTTGGCCAGACCTTGTAACAAAGGCTGGACTGAACACATGTAGTTGATGTGTCAATCGATATAAGAGTTCCACGCCATACAAAAAGAGCCAACTGGGCTTAAGCTAGTTAATTAAAAGGGGCATCATCTGATTTATAATCTAATTAGGATTAGCTGAAGGATAAGATAAGTCTTATCTATTTAAGAGTCCAGATCCAAATATCAGATTTGGATCAAGAAACTCTCTCCTAATTGAAGGGATGGGAGATCCATCATATGGATGGCCGAACCCTACAAGAAGGTTGGGCGAAATTTAAAAAATATCTTGTTCTCCCATCCAAGAATCGCATTGCCTATTTTAGAAAACTGCATTTTATGGGGGGAAGCACTTTGTTAAAAGCTAATGCACCCTTAAACCTGTGGGGGGAAGCATCCCTAACAACTTGCCATTTACATAACAGAATTGTTTCTAGAGTTAATAACAAATGCCCATATGAATTATGGATAGGAAGAAAGCCTAATTTAACATATCTAAAAGTATGAGGGTGCTTAGAGCTAAGAAAAGAATGTTTGTTGGATATGCAGAGCATAGCAAGGCCTATAGGCTTCTAGACTTAGAATCCAACATAATAATTGAAACTAGAGATGTTGAATTCTTTGAAAATAAATTGTGTTCTGAATCTACAAAAAATAACAGAGAAACTCAGTTCTCAATACCTGTTGATAATAATGAGATTGAAAGAAAAAATGACACAACTATAATACCTACAATAGGACTTAGAAGAAGTCAAAGACAAAGAACAGAGAAACACTTAGGTTCATATTTTATCTCTACTCAGTCAATTGTATTTTTGGTTGAGGCTGATAGAGAGAAGATTTTAAATAAGATACCTATTGTCCTAAACATTGAAAATGATCAAAAAATCTGTAACAAGGCCATGACCTCTAGAGATGCTGCCTTTTGAAAGGAAGCTATAAATGATGAAATTGATTCAATAATGTCAAATAACACATGGGTACTAGTAGATCTGCCGCCATGATCAAAACCAATAAAATGTAAATGGGTGTTTAGAAGAAAATACAACACTGATGGAACTGTACAAATTTTTAAGGCTAGATTGGTAGCCAAAGGATTTAGTCAAAAGGAAGGGATTGATTACTTTGACACCTATGCACCAGTGGCTAGAACAACTTCCATTGGAACACTCATAGAATTAGCATCCATTTATCACTTATCTGTTCACCAAATGGATGTTAAAACCGCTTTCTTAAATGGTGATTTAAATGAAAAGGTTTATATGGAACAAATAGAAGGATTTGTTCTTCCTGGAAATGAGAAGAAAGTCTGTAAACTGGTTAAATCACTATATGGATTAAAACAGGGACCTAAACAGTGACATGAGAAATTTGATTCTTGCATTCTAGTTTTTGGCTTTAAACATAATAGTACTGATAGATGCATCTATCAAAATTCACTGAAAATAATGGAGTAATTGTATGTCTTTATGTTGATGATATGCTTATTGTGGGTACAAATATGGTTGGCATAAATGAAACTAAAAACTACTTATCCTCTGTCTTCAAGATGAAAGATTTAGGAGAAGTAGATACCATCTTGGGAATAAAAGTTAAAAAACATAGTAGGGGCTATGCATTAAGCCAATCACATTATATTGAGAAAATACTTGAAAAATTTAAGCATTTAGGGTTTAAAGAATATAACACACCATATGATTCTAGTATAAAGCTAGTAGAAAATACTGGTAGAGTAATTGCACAACTTGAGTATACTAGTGCAGTAGGAAGCTTGATGTATGCTATGCTTTGTACCAGACCCGATATTGCATTTGCAGTAAGTAAATTTAGTTGGTTTACAAGTAACCCCGGTGCAGAGCACTGGAAGGCAATTGAGAGAGTTATTGGGTATCTCAAGAGAACCTTGGAACTTGGCTTGTTTTATTGTGATTATCCAACTGTACTAGAAGGGTACACTAAAACAAGTTGGATTACCGGTAATGGAGATAACAAGTCCACATCTTGATGGATTTTCGTCCTTGGTGGGGGTGCAATCTCTTGGGCATCAAAGAGACAAACTTGTATATCTCACTCGACCATGGAATCCGAATTCATAGCCTTAGCGGCTGCTGGAAAAAATGCTGAATGGATAAGGAATTTATTATTGGATATAAAACTTTGGCGTAGTCCTATGCCTCCAATTTCCATTTACTGTGATAGTGAGGCAACTCTGTTAAGGGCCTATAGCGGTACCTACAATGGTAAGTCTAAGACATGAATTTGTTAGGCAACTGATTCAAGATGGAGTCATTACTATAACCTATGTGAGGTCAAGTAAAAACTTGGCTGATCCTCTTACCAAGGTCTTGGCCAGAGAATTGGTAAGAATGACAAGTAAAGAGATGGGATTAAAACCCTTTACTTAGTCACCTGTAATGGTAACCCAACCTGAACTGAAAAACCATCAGTATTGGGTTTAATGGGTAACAACAAGTTATAGCAATGTGACTGTTAGCACTGATATTGAGAAATTTTCCCATCACAACATAAATAGTATTGTCCGTTATGATGAGAGGTTGAGATAAACTCTTAATGAAGTTCTGAAATGTGTCAAATAATAGAACACATAGTGGAACTTCACCTTTGTGAACATAAAAGTTGTGTCGTTTCTCATGAGGGTTTGGGTTTGCTCTCGGGATTGTTCATGAAACCAGGAAAGAAGCACATGGCCATAACAGTACTGAGCAAAACTTGAAACTCTTGCAGAGACTGGACATTTTTGTGTGTATAGGTGTCTTTGGTTTGTCTTGAGAGTAATTGGTTTAAGGTCTTACCACCAATAACTTTGACAAGGCTCTGAGATAACTATACTAACAAGAGGTTTAAGTTGATAAACACATTTTGTATGCATAATTGTGTCATAGTAGTTTGGATTGAGAGAGAACTATGTAATTGACCAATCAATGTGAGGGATTGTTGGATTTTAATATCATAAGAGATTAAATCCAATGGGTTTGATTGGTCAATTACATGAGAAATTGCACCTCCACACTTGATTGAAAAATCGGTTTTTCTCTTACAAAACCCAGTTTTGAACTTGTCCCACATTGGAAAATTATAAGTTTTGTTTTCAGTATTTCAATAGGAGCTGATTTACACTCCTTAGAATTAGTAGAGGAGAGTGGGGATTCGATACCGCGAAACGCGCACGCACGCGTGTGCACGCGTGTGTGCGGCTTAATGAGGTGCTTTAGAGGCGCACTTTGCTCGCACACATGGCTCGCGATGGAAGGCTTTGGTTTTGGTGCGTTGCTGACCGTTGATCACCATTGATGAGATCAACGGTCACGATTCGATCGGGTGTGATCAAGAGGCACAATTCAAAGTTAATAGTCACTAATTGTTAACTACTTTTTAAACAGTCACAATATTTGAAATTGTGACTGTTCAAGGTGCCTTCTCTAAACCAGCACCTACCTTTTCTTCATACCTCTTCACAAATTATTTAAGAAGAATGAATCAGACTCCAAAACACACAATTTCGAAATTCACTCTCTCTCTCTCTCTCAGTCCAGTTTGCTATAGTCTCACAGAAGGTTTCTTTGGAGACTCTTCAACTTTGCTGGTTGCAGATTCTCACTCAAGCCTCTGTTGTATCCTGGAAACGAATTTTCCTGTAACCCAACCGCAAACTTAGTAATACTGAGTGGGGGCAAATAACATTCTAAAGACAGTGTCTTCAGACGCGCCTCAGAGCTTCTCCTCCAAAATTACAGTGACCCCATTTTCTCCAATAGAATATATGTACCCTAAACACTTTTCATGCATTGGGGTTAGGAGAAACTGATATTCCTTGTCTATTCAGGGTTTGACAATTTCACAAGACCAAAATTCAGGGTTTGCAATAAAAGTTAATCATTTTAAATGCATTAATTTGTTGCTATATTAACGTATTGCTTTACTTAAAACATCACATTAGGAATGTCAAATGTCACGTCAAAGCATTCGTTAAAATAAATAATTCTATCAACTTTATCTCTGCTTGTTGATAGAATTATTTCTACTAATAAGCAGGGGCTACGTTAGGATAGGTAAAATGTGAAATGACCAAACCCATTTTTGATTCAGCAAGGTGGATGCTATTGTAAGGGTTGGAATTCTAATCAAACATAACCAAACCTGTTATAGTTGCTAGACAAATTTATAAAAAAATTTAGTCTAACCCAACAACCAATTTTTTGGTATTTGAAAATTTGACTTTTTTGGGTCAAATTTTCATTAAATTGGACTAGATTTGAAACCCAAATTAAATCTGAATGTATTTGATACGGAGTCAACCATTTGCAGCTCCCAGAGTCCATGCCCAAAAATCAGATTTAGATTTGCCTCTCAACTGAAGATGGTTCAATTAGATAATTGAAGTCAATCCTGCAAAACTACTTCAATCGATTTGAACTTCAGTTGGTGGAATTCTATACAACTATGTGAATCACTTATTCTTTAATGTTTTTCCTCAAAAATACTATTAGAAGAATGGTAGAGAACCAACCCTCTCCGGTGTGTTCAGAAGCGTGTCGTTAACCACTTCAGAACACCAATTTTAATATTTGTAAGTTCTTTGATTTTCAAAATAACTACAAATGCAGTTAGTGGTGAGAAAGGGGTCATATCCATAGGGAAGTACGAGAAAAATCACTATGTACTTTAACCTAGACAAAATAACATGATGGGAAGTTGCAGAAATATAAAACTTTAATTAATTAAACTAGAATCAATTAAAATTAGATTCTAACAATGCTGAAAGTGAAAAGTACAAATAAATAAATAAATAAATAACAGAAATAAACAAATAAAAGAAACTAAATGAATAGTTTGCAACTTGGTCAAAGGTAGTAGTCTCCAGATCTTTCCTTTGACCCTCAAACTCCTTGAGCTATGCCTTTTGTCTTAATTGGCCAGATCCCAGATTTGCAGAAAAGAAAACAGAAATTGAACTCGATAAAAGTAAATTGCAGAAAGGAAAAATAAGAACTAGAAATTAAAGAACGAAAATTAATTCTAAAACGAAAGTAAACTGGTTGAGATCCAAATCCAGAGGTCGCAGTAGTGGCTGGGTAAACTGTAAGCAGGAACCCCTCCTCTTGCTTGGGCGTTCTCTTCTTCCTCTACCCTTGAACTTCTCAAGATCAGCCTTCCATCTTACTTGGAGACAGAATCCAACCCCTTCTCAGAACCCCTTGGGTCATTTTTATAGAGAAGGGTGGATAAAATTGGGATTAGAGAGAAACAGGGGGGCGGCAGGTGGATTTTAGCAAAAAATATGGCGCCCTAGGATTTAGAATGAAGGGTTAGGATGGTTCTAAGGTGATCCTAAGTTTGAGAAGGAGAGGGCGCCCAATATTATGTAAGGCTGGGGTTTAGTGGCTAAAGGATGAATGGTGAGGATTAGAAGGGATGGAAGGTGGAGATTTAGCAGTTTGGGGCGGCTAGGGTTTGTTAAAGATGAAAAGAATGAGTGGAAAGGTGCCATATGGTTTTCAAAGGAGAGAAGAGTATGCTAATACAGTAAGAGGGGCGCCATTCTGGGTTTAGTAGATAGGAGGTGCCATCCTGTGCTCAGTTTTTCACAAAAACACCCCATTTCTCATTTGGACTTCACACCAGCTTCCCAAAAACTGCATTTTAGCCTTGAAACTTCCCTAATTTTTCCCAAGATTTGCATAGAGACCCTTAGATGTCACAATCTTGAATTTAACTGGGAAAAGAGAACATTTTGACTATTTTAAGGCCTAAAATACCCCTGAAATGATGCCCTTAAGTTATCAAACTACAGAGTTATCGCCCCCTCAACTTAATTAGCCAAATATCCTGGTTCCAAAATTCTCAAACTTTGCATAGATCAGTATTGGGCTTAAGGGGTAAAACTATCTTGTTTTGAATATTGTAGAAACTTGGTTTAAAAATCTTATACCCTTCCATTTGCAGACTGTCTCGATAAGCTGAGATTGATTTTTAAAATTAGGCGGGTATTCTTCTTATCATTTCTGATAGTGGATTTCTACCCCTGAACTTGATATGCACACTTATTTTTATTGCTACCTTCCACCATTTGACGCGAATATCGACACTTGCCTTGTGTGAAGAGACCTGGTTATTAAGTGTTAGGTTATTGTCTTTGGCATTCCTTTTCCCGTTTGATGCGAACCTCGACACTTAACTTAGGTGAAGCGACCTAGTTATTAAGTTTATGGTGTCCATTGACATTTTTCTCTCTCTCTTTTCATTTTTTTTTTGTTTTGAAACACTGTTCAGGGTAGCCCACTGTCTCTAACAATTTGAAGATTTTTTTTGTTTAATTTATTAATCTTTCTCTTCTTATCTTTACAAGGGAAAACTTGGGAGTATTTTCCAATTTCTAAACGATTTCGACAATGTTCAAATAAGACCAATTTTGACTTCTATCACTTGTTACCAAATTCTACAAAATTTAGCATTCTTCTATCAGTTTTCTCAACTTTTTTTTGTTTAGGAATCTCTTTTAATGGAAAGAATTTTTAAAATTTTCAATGAAACTTTTAGTTATGCATCTCTAAAAGCTTAGCTTCAATTTTTTTTTCAATTTTTCTCTCTCTCTCTCTCTCTTTCCTCACTCCCTAACTTAAGTGCCATTGTCCCCAATGGCATGACTAGACTGATGCAAAGGGACTTAGGCCAAAGGAAACAATCAATGGGGTTTTCCCGAGGGGTTTAAGATTTATCAACTGGTCTCAAATCAAGAAAAGAAAAAATCTAATCCTAAGAGTAAAAGGAATTGAAAACTACGTTGGGTTGCCTCCCAACCAGCGCTAAGTTTAACGTCTTCAACCAGATGCATTCACTCACCTCTTTCATCTATACTCTCAGACTCACTTTCTTCTTCCCATAGACAAGGTTCAGATTGGGCTAACCAAGGGGTATACAGGGCATCTAAAAGATCATCTACCACATCTACCTTGCACTCATCTTTCCCTAGGTTTGGATACTTAGAGGCACTAAAAATATTTAACTTGACTTTCTGCTCCCCAAATGAAGTGTCCATCTCTCCTGATTTACATTTGATGTTTGCATTGACCGTTTTTAGAAATGGACATCCTAAGATTATCGAGTTATGGTTCAGTTCCTTAGTTGGGGTCGTGTCTAGGACAACAAAATCTACTAGGAAGTAATAATCTTCTATACTGACAATGACGTCCTCAATAACACCTCGAGGAGTCTTGACCGGCCGATCAGCAAGTTACAAAATTACTGGGGTAGGTTTTAACTCACTGATCTTGAACCTTTCATAAATGATTGAGGGAAGTAGATTTACACTAGCCCCAAGATCCAATAGGGTCCGATCGAAGGTGATTCTAGAGATGACACAACTTATGAGAGGGGTGCCAGGGTCTTTCATTTTTTGGGAAAGTTGGTTTAAGAGCACCGCGCTAACATCTACAGAGAGCATCACTATTTGTGGGGCCGATCGTGGCTCCCTCTTTTTAGTGCACAACTCTTTTAGAAACTTGGCGTAAGCCAGGACATGTTGGATTGCATCGAGAAGAGGGATGTTAATATGGACTTGCTTGAATAACTCCCTGATCTCCTCATTGTGAGTTTCTTTCTTCTTTCAAAATGGCCCGACTGTGAGTGCGGTTGGAAAGGGGACCACTAGTCGGTTCACTATAGGCTCTTTTTCTAAATTTTCCTTTCCTTCTTCTCCTCCCCCCCCAAACTTAAAGTCTTCTTACTCCTTTTCTTCTTCACTGATTTTCTTTTTGTCATACGGGTCTTCTAAAATCCTCCCACTCTTTAAGGTTGTAACAGTTTTGGCATTTTTAAACTGAAGGTTCTTGGGAGGTGGTTGAATCTGTTGTGGAGGAAAACCTGATGGCTGATTTCTAAGATTTGCAACCGGTTGACTCGGTAATTGCCCTACTTCTCTCCTTACATTGGCTTTGGCTAGCTGTCCGATTTAGCTCTCTAATCTAGCGATGTACTCTTGCTAAGTTAGGATCAGCTGCTGTAGTTGCATGAATTGGTCATCAACTGTACGGGTCTGAGGAGCTTGTGGGCAAGCCTGATAAGGTTGGGCCAGTTGTTTCCTAGGATACATCTACTGGAATTGACTCTACACTTGTGGCCTCTGAAATTGCTGGGCGATGGAGTTAGATTGATGATACTGCTATGACTGTGAGTTACGTTGATGTGTCCTCCATGAAAAGTTAGGGTGATTTATCCACCTAGGGTTGTAGGTATTTGAGAATGGGTCATTGTTGGGCCTTGAGAAACTCAGGGCTACCTGAACCTATTCTTGGATAAATGGCGGAAATTGGTGGGTCGGGCTGGCACAAATGGAACAAACTTCAGGATCGGGTGTAGATGGGCCTGGTTGTTGGTTATAGGTGAAGAATTGATCAAGCTTTTAGGCTAGAAGATCTACCCTATCCAATTTTCTAGAGATTTTGTTCAAGTCCATTCTTGCCTCGGGCTCTATATTGTTCCTGACTTCGTAGAGCCCTGCCCTTTTTTAGGGTCCCACCGACCTTTCATAGGAATATAAGGATACATTATTGATGGAGTTTTCACTCAAGGTCAAAAAAGGAGCATACACTTCATCTTCACTTTTGCTCATAAATGCCCCCCACAGGATGCATCTACCATTTGCTTGTATTGATCAGTCAAACCTTCATAGAAGGCTTGGACAATTTGCCATTGAGACAGACCATGGTGTGGGCATTTTCTCATCTCTCCCAAGACTCGTGAATTTGTTCACTCGATGTTTGGGTGAGTCTAGTGATGGCTCTTTTCATGGTGTTGGTTCGTCCTATAGGATAAAACTTTCTAAGGAATTCTTGCTGCATTATTTCCCAAGGTCTAATAGGTCTCCCTATAGTTCCCAACCAGTGCTTGGCCTTGTCTTTCAAGAAGAAGGGAAAAAGAGTTAATCTAGGGGCATCATCGTTAAAGTTTTGGATCCTTACAGTGGAACAAATTTCTACAAAACTCGTCTATGTGTTTGTATGGGTCCTCACTCGCGTTTCCATAGAAAGAGGGGAGCATCTGGATTGTGCTTGATTTAATCTCATACTACAAGGCTTGGGTATCTGGCAACTGTATGCAAGATAAAGGGTTATACTGGGTTGAAGTGAAATACTCCTTCAGTTTTTTGGGTTGTGCATCATTGATTTTGGCCATTTGGTTATGTTGTTGGTGATGAAGGTATCTCTTTATCTCAAGTATGGGTTCTACTGTTTCTCTCCTTAGAGATCTCCTTCCCAACATACAACTCAGAAGTCCCTTTTTTTTCTTTTTAAAATTTGAAATTTAAATTTTGAATTTTAATTTCAAATTTAGGTTTTGAAATTTGAAATTTGAAATTTAAATTCAAATTCAAAATTTTAAAATTTTTTATTTTCTCTTTTTTTGATTTTTTGATTTTTATTTGAAATTTAAATTTTTAAAACTTAAATTCAAATTTAGATTTTGAAATTTAAATTCAAATTTGAATTTTTAAAATTTAACAAAAAATGCAAGAAATTCAAACACACGACCTACGGGCTGAACTAAGGTTTCCTAAACTAGTGGTTCTACCGATGCGAATCCTCTTAAGTTCACTTCGAATTACACTACTTCCTTTGGTTAGCCAGGTAAAAGGTGGGGATGTGGGAGGCTCCCCATGCTCTCACAAGGACCTAATTAAGTAACTACAAAACCCGCTTAGGCTTAGCCATTTAACCTCTTTCCTTAGACACTAACCGCCGGTTATGGAAAGTAATCATAAGTTTCCCTAAGATTCAGCGCAGTTTTGAACCAAATGTGAGGCTCCCTAAAGGATTTTGCTATCCAAATTTTAAATTAGGGTTTAGGGTGAACCATACGTGAATGGTGGTGATTTTTGGCCAAGGAAGGGTGATGAAATCCCCACCTTATCTTATTTAAGTTGGATTGCCCTTAAATGGGTTAACGAAAAAAAAAAACACAATGAACAAAATAAGTGCAACTAATTACAATGAATGAACAATTATTTCTAATATGCAATTCAGCACTTTAACATAAAATAAAATAGCAAACTAATTCAGCAAAAGGAATAATTAAAAATGAAAAACCCTAACACATTAACAACTAACAATGATAATTTCAACAATTAAATAATCCTATATGATGCATGCTCTAAAACATATCAAACCCTAAATGTTGGAATGCAAATGCAAAAAATTTAAAATATTAATTAATTTTTTATTTTATTATTATTATTATTATTATTATTGTTTTTTTATTTTTATTTTTTTTTAAATTGGAAATTTAAAATTTAAAATTTAAAATTTAAAATTTAAAATTTAAATTCAAATTCAGATTCAAATTAAAATTTAAATTTTGAATTCAAATTTGAAATTTAAACTCAAATTTGAAAATTTGAATAATTTCCTATTAACAATTAATTATTCAATTAAATAACTAATTAATTAAAGGTGCAATGAAGTAAAGGAACAAATAATTATAGCAAACTGAAAAATAAAAGGATTAATTTTGCTAAAAAAAATAACAACCACCAAAAATAAATTCTGACATGGAAAACCTTTACTCAAAGGATTAAATAGAAAATAAAAAAAATAAGAATATGTGGCAATTAAAGAAAATAAAATAAAACAAATGAAGTGAGTTTCTAATATGAAAATAAAAAATAGAACCTAATAATCCTAAATAGAAATTTGCTCAAGAAACTAAAAGAAAAAATAGATCTAAGAACAAAACGAAAAAGAAATAATACTAAAAAATAAATTGGATCTAGAAAAAAAGAAAAAAATTGATTAACTAAGAATTCGAAAATCACTATTTTACCAAAAAAATGAGTTCAAAAATAAAAATAAAAAATACAAGACTACGACTACACCTGAAACGCAATCTAATTTCTCTTCTCTTCTCTTTTCTTTAGTAGTTCGGTAATGCAAAACGAAAAAGTAGTACTAAAAAGTAAATCAGATCTAGAAAAAAAGAAAAAAATTAATTAATTAAGAATATAAAAATAAAAAATACAAGACTATGACTACACCTGAAACGCAACCTAATTTCTCTTATCTTCTCTTTTCTTTAGTAGTTTGGCAACGCTCCAGTACCCACCTTTTGCTATTATGTCCTATAAAATCAAATTGAAATAAGAATTAAAATGAGATTACAGATTAAGTAATTAAACGAAAATAAAAAAATAATGAAACAAATCCAGACAAAGGAATAAAAAAATTTCTCCGTTGCTTACCCTACTACGGCGCCAAAAACTTGGTGTGTTTAGAAGTGTGTCGTTAACCACTTCGGAACACCAATTTTAATATTTGTAAGTTCTCCGACTCTCAAAATAACTACAAGCGCAGTTAGTTGTGAGAAAGGGGCCATATCCATAGGGAAGCGAGGGAAAAATCACTACATACTTTAATCCGGAAAAAATAACACGATAGGAAGTTGCAAGAACACAAAACTTTAATTAATTAAACTATAATCTATTAAAATAAGATTCTAACAATGCTAAAGGTGAAAAGTGCAGAAAAATAAATAAATAACAAAAATAAATATATAAAAGAAACTAAATGAAAAGTCTACAACTCGGTTAGAGGTAGCAGTCTCTGGATCTCTCCTTTAACCCTCAAACTCCTCGAGCTATGCCTTTTGTCTTACCTGGCCAAATCCCAGATCTGTAGAAAAGAAAACAAAAATTAAACTAGATAAAAGTAAATCATAGAAAGGAAAAATAAGAACTAGAAATTAAAGAACAAAAATTAAATCTAAAATGAAAGTAAACTAGTTGGGATCTGAATCTAGAGGTGGCAATAGTGGTTGTGCAAACTGCAAGCAAGAACCCCTCTTCTTGCTTGGGCATTCTCCTCTTCCTCTACTCATGAACTTCTCAAGATCAGCCTTCCATCTTACCTGGGGGCAGAATCCAACCCCTTCTCAAGACCCCTTGGATCTTTTTTATAGAGAAGGGTGGATAAAACTGGGATTAGAGAGAAAGAGGGGTATGTTAGCTGGGATTTAGCAAAAAATATGGGCGCCCTAGGGTTTATAATAAAGGGTTAGGATGGTTCTAAGGTGATCCTAAGGTTGAGAAGAGAAGGAGAGGGCACCCAATATTATGTAGGGCTGATATTTAGTGGCTATAGGCTGAATGATGAGGATTAAAAGGGATGAAAGGTGGAGACTTAGCAGTTAGGGGCAACTAGGGTTTGTTAAAGATGAACAGAATGAGTGAAAAGGTGCCCTAGTGTTTTCTAAGGAGAGGGGAGTATGCTAATATAGTAGGAGGGGCACCATTCTAGGTTTAGCGGATAAGAGGCGCCCTCTTGTGCTTAGTTTTTCACAAAAACACCCACTCTCTCAGCTGGACTTCACACTAGCTTCCCAAAAATTGCATTTGAGCCTTGAAACTTCGCCAATTTTCCCCAAGATTTGCACAAAGATCCTCAGGAGTCACAATCTTGAATTTAACTAGGATAAGGGGACATTTTGACTATTCTATGGCCTAAAATACCCTTGAAATGATGCCCTTAAGACATCAAACTATAGAGTTATCACTCTCCAAGGCTTGTTCAAACTAGGGTTTTGGGAGCAAGAGAGAAGAGATAGAGAGGGAAAGTAAGAGAAAGTGTAGAGATTGCATAGGTAGACCACTCCCTCTTAAGCCTATTGATAGAGCTCTCTCCTAATTGATTGAAGACTTAATCTTTCTAGTAAGATGGATCTCCATTCCCATTTCCATACCCATATTCAATCCATATCACATAAAAACTTCATTAACTTGTCTTACTAGTAATGGGCTTATGCATATGTGCTTTAAGTAAATCACGTACTTAGTCATTGTAAGGATCTTTAGGCCTGATATTTGTGTGCCATGGGACCCACAAAGGTCTTACATAAATCCATAGGTTTATCTTAGGTCTAGAAATAGATAGGTCGAGTTCACTACACATGCGAAATAAACCCCTGAGCCAATCATGTTGGGCACAATTAGAACCCAACACTTAAGTCTAAGTGATCCTTTGTTTTAGCTACCCAATGAAGCCTAAGGATAATGGACTGATATGAGACAAAACTCATCAGCTTATAAACCTTATAATGGTCTCTTACCATTATCCTCTCAGTCCTAAATAATCAAAATACTGCTTATAGGGAAAGACCTCTTCTTGATTGCAAAATGTAGTGTCACACCCTCTACTCAAATGGATTTTGGGATTAAAACCTTTTACAAACTATTTTTTTAGAAAATAATATAATATACGTATAAATACATTTTTCAAAACTGATTTCAAGTACAGTTGAAGTACACTAGTGGTAGTTTTAAATTTCCATTAGAGAGAGTGTAAACCTTGATAATTACTTTGTTTAACAAAGGGGATGATTTTTTTACTATGATCACCCACTCAGGTAATGTCCTAATAAATTGCTCCAATATACTTAGGTATTTGACCCTAGATGGATTTCACTAGTTAAAATATCAAAAGTGGCTCAACCAAGACTTAGTGTAGTATCATAATCAAGTTTGAAATTAAGTGCAACTTTTCAATTTTGCCGATTTCTATCTAAGGTGTAGAATATAACTAGAAATTGGTATAGGTTTAGTGCTTCTCACAAACAACCACTATCTATACTTGGGGTGTAATCCTAGAAGTTGTGACAAGTTACTAAACCAATTTGGCAATACATCAATGTTAGTCTTGTCAAGATAAATTTTTTAAGTTTATCCGATGGCCAGAAACTTTTTAAACTAATACAAGTTTCATAAATGTCTAGTTAAGGAGTAACTCAAAAACATACCAATCAGAACATAAAACAATAATGTACTGATATAGTGTACATCAATCTGATTGAGCTAAGGGCATATACTATCTAATAGTAGATAATGCTTATTGATAGAACTACTTCTACCAATAAGCGAGGGAGCTAATGTAAGTCCATAGATTTAGGCATCATGGGAATTGCAGTGGAGGCTATACAAGGACATCACCATAGTGCGTCCACATTGCAGTATAAGTCCAAACTCACCACATTGCAATTTTGCCTTGTAATAATCACCAAATCACAATAGGTGTTTCACTTTGTGAACATTAGATAGAGCCTCTTCATCGTAGTTCAAGCACACTGGTCTTAACTGAAGAATCTTGTTACTTGAATCCACCCTATTACTTGATACAACACAATTATTTGCACTGTGATGGCATCCCACCTTAACTCCATATTGCAACACCATGACAACACAACTCCTCTACATCCACTTTGTGATGTCACACTAATACTTGGGCATTCTCAAGAAACCTCTAAGTCAAAATTGGGCTAGCATCTAGAAGAGGGAAGTATCTACACTAGTTCTCACATGCAAATCTCGAGAAGGGTGTGAACCTAGACCTTGGGATCTTTGTGTGGACACTTGGTGACACTACACTTGGCTTGCATGTTTTAGATCTAACAAATCAACAAACTTTCCCGCATGGGAAAGTTTTCCTCCTTTACATGTCTCATGTCTATAAATAGAAGATACTAGAGTTTCTCCTCACCTCAAGTCTTCATAGATCCCTACATAAGCTCTACCAGACTAAAATCCTAACCTACCTCAAGCTTTCTACGATTCCCTTTTCTCCATCTTCCTTTCCCATAGACATCCACCATCTTTCAGGTAGACCTCTTTGTTGCCTTACCTTAGCTTACTCACACCTAGTAGTACCAAGAACTCATCCCACATACACAATGCTAAACAAAATCCTTCTCCATGACATGCTTGTCATGGATAGCTTGCGTAGCTTTGTGAAACCAGTCCACATAGAAGTCTTCATCAAACCTTTGTTCTACATTGTGAAGGTTAGCCATTTTTAATCTCCTTTCCATTGTGAACCACTTCCCAATGAACTTCTTGACTAGGTCTTCCCATGAATTGACACTCCCTAGCGTGAGATTGACAAAGTAGGTATAAGCTAAACCAGTTAGTGATTTAGAAAATTCCCTTACCTTTAGGTCTTCATCAAGGGAAAATAGTCCAAGTAGGTTCTCAGACTTAATGATGTGTTCCTATGGGCTGTTAGACCATCCGTCGTACAGGTTCCATTGCTGTAAGGGGTTGTACCCACTAGGATTGGGCTTGTGAGCTATACACATTGAGTAAATTTTTGGAGTAATACTTAATTAACAACCCCCTATTAGACGTTAGTAATGGGTATTATTTACTTCCTTTTTTGTTTTTTTTAATTTCTTTACACAATGATTTCCTCCCTTGTTTTTCGCTCTTCCTCTTCCTAATCATCTTTCTTCCCCAAACTCAAACCCACATATCGAACTTGAATATATAAAAGAACAATTGATATATTAATCATGCCTAGGGACCAGTTGCTCAAGTAAACATCTCTTGGGGATGGAGTGCTAATGTGGAAAGGATTCAATCCAAGAAATTCAAGTTTTTTGAACAACAATAATTTTCAATACAAAGTCTTTCTTAGAGTATGTGAATGACGACTTATAACTTTAATTTCTATCTAAAGTCACGTAACAACTTCAAAAGTCTTAACACAATCATATAATAATTCTTTGTTTTTAATGGGGAAAATTGGATTCAAATAATCAAACCATTTAACTTATACTGTTGACATCTAATATTCAAAATAGAATGAAGACTTTACAATGACAGAGATGTATATTAGAGTTTGGAGTATGTTGATCCTTTTATGAAGTGTTCAAGATACTTTGAGCATTTGTATAGCAGAAAACCAGTAGATTAGGGTTTAGGGAGGTATTGAGGAGTTAACCAGCCCTAGGCTTCCTCCTCCTACCAAAGAGGGATCTAGATCTCTTACCAAAGAGAGCTCTGGATCCCCTACGAAAGAGAGCTCTAGTCTCCTTACTAAAGATGGATCAGCTACTATTCAGAGAATTCCTACCATAGAAAGACCACTCAAAGCAAAATGGAAACTCTCCTCTTTAGAAGTTTCCTAATGAAGCTATTGCCTTAATTTATTATTTCTATTCTTGTAATTGTTTCTAATTCTTTCTTTATTCTTCTTGTATATATACAGCCTTGTACAAGCTCCTAATTGTTCAATGAAATTCGACCCATTCTTTTAGACTACCTTCTTCATATTGTTTCTTTAACTTTGTATTAGAGCCATGGCTTACAACACCTCCATTGCATCTGAAGCAATGAGCTCAATCTCATCCCTTTCCCAAACCTCTTCTCTACCTATGAGCATCAACTCAATTCTCAACATCATTCATTACTTGATAATCAAGCTTAATGGTGACAACTTTCTCCTCTGGAAGGCCCAATTGCTTCCTGTACTTCGAGCTCACAAGGTGATGGGGCTAATTGATGGATTGACCAAGCCTCCTTCAGAAGAGATACCTGATACTAATGATAACAGTAAGAAAATTTTGAACCCTAAATTCTCTACCTGGGTACAGTTAGACCAGTTGGTTCTAAGATCGCTTGTTGCTTCACTAATTGAGGGAGTCCTAGCACAAGTTGTTGGACTTTTCACAGCTACTAAAGTTTGAAGTGCTCTTGAAAGGTCATTCTCGATCCAGGGTACTACAACTTAGGCGCCAGCTTTAGAATCTGAAGAAGGGAAATTTCTCCATCAATGATCATGTTCAGAAAGCCAAGACCATTGCAAATAATCTTTCTGTTAGTTTCAAAACTAGTAGCAAAAGAAGATCTAGTTCTATATATTTTATCCGATTTGGGAAGTGAGTATGAATCCTTCATTACAACCATCACCAATCGAACTGATGCAGATCAAATCAACATTAGTGATATTCTTGGGTTACTTTTGAGTCATGAAGCCTGGCTTTTACAACAAAATTTTTCTAGTGAGAATCCTAATGCAAATGCTACTATGAATAATAAAAATGTGACTAATAGTTTTTAGTTCTCTCAGAACTCCTATAATCAAAATAGGGGTAGCAACAACCATGGTAGAGGCAGGGGGCATGGTGGTTAGCCCTCTGGCCGCAAAAAAGGTCGTAGAAAAGGAAATAACATTGTTTGTTAACTTTGTAACAAACCAGGCCATAGAGCACTGAAGTGTTACAAAAGGTTTTATCTCTCATATCAAGGAGAGAGTAGCTCGCATCCAGCAAATCCTATAGCTTTTCACGGCGGTGTCTCTTATACCGGTTCTATGTCTAGATCAGGGTTTGATCCAATTTGTTATCCGGGCAGTGGCGCCACTCATCATATGACACCGAATGCTGATAATTTATAAGTTTGGACTGAATACCAAGGTTCTGATTAAGTCAAGATTGGTAATGGAACAAGTTTGACTATTAATAGTACAGGGTCGACTTCTCTAGTTAGCAATCATAATCAGTTTGCTTTGAAGAATATTTTTCATATTCCTTCTCTTACTAAGAATTTTCACTCTGTATGTAAATTTACCAAGGATAATAATTTGATCTTTGAATTTCATCTGGATTTCTTTGTTTTGAAGGTTCATACGGGGAGAGTTTTACTCTGAGGACCCAGTAGAGACGAACTCTATCAGTTTCTTGGAGCAGTTCAACACAAGACAGAGAACTCGACAGCTTTTGTATGTGAGACCGCGAGAAAACCTCCTTGGTAGAATAGCATCAATGACTTGGTCATGCTTCTCTAAGAGTTGTGAAAGATATTATTTTTAAGTTTGGTCTACCTTATTTTGGATCTCTTAATTGTTCTTTTGTGTGTGAAGCTTGTCAATTGGGCAAAGCCCATCATTTCAATTTACCATCTTCAAATTCAACTTTTTCTTCTCCTCTTGAGTTAGTCTTTTTTGATGTGTGGGGACCTGCCCCTATTTTGTCCAATAAAGGTTTCCGTTATTATGTTTTATTTATGGATGCATATTCAAAATTTTCTTGGATTTTTCCACTTGAGAGGAAGTCGAATGTGTTTAATACCTTTCTTAAATTTAAGAATCATGTTGAGACTCTCTTTTTCTACAAATATTAAGATGTTCTAGAGTGATTGGGGTGGTGAATTTTGCTCTCTTTCTCGCTATCTGATGATGCTGGTATCATTCACCGTCTCAGCTACCCACATACGCATGAGCAGAATGGTAGTGTTGAACGCAAACATCGACACATTATTGAGTCCACATTGTCTCTACTGGTGTCCTCCTTTCTCCCCCAGTCCTTCTGGGCCGATGCTGCTGAAATTGCAGTCTTCCTTATCAACCGACTACTGAATCCGGGTCTTGGTAATCTCTCTCCTTATGAGAGGCTATTTGGCAAACCTCTTGATACTCTATGTTAAACGTGTTTGGTTGCAAGTATTATCCTTTACTTCATCCTTATAATTCTCACAAGATGGATTTTTGGTTTGCTCCTTGTATATTTATTGGTTACAACAACAGTCACAAAGGGTACCATTGTTATAACTCCGCTACTAGCAAAGAAATCATTGCTCGCCATGTTGTGTTTGATGAACATTCCTTTCCTGGAATGGTACCTTCGTTGCCACCCTCCAGCTCTGCTGCTCCTATTGGCGTTACTCTCTCTTCCTTGGATCTCATTAATGCTGACATGTGTCCAACTCGCCATGTTGATCTTACTGCTCCTTTTATTCCAGTTGCCCATGTTGATCTTGGTGCTACTCTTGATCCAGTTTGCCATGTTGATGAATCTGTTACTTCTTCCTCTACACCAAAACAGGCAGTTTCCACCAACACTGCACTAGCTTAATCTGCTACTCGCCATCCTCTTCCGTTTGCTCTACTTCATGATGTTGCTTCTCATGAAGAGGATCCCTCTTCTTATAGACAAGCTGCTAAGTCCCCTCATTGGCGCTCTGCCATGGCTGTCGAGTTTCATGCATTGATTCAAAATAGTACTTGGGAGCTGGTTCCCTATGATGCTTCTACGAATGTAGTTGGATTTAAGTGGGTGTTTAAAATCAACCAACACTCTGATGGTTCAATTGACTGCTACAAGGCTTGCCTTGTTGCACAAGGCTTTACTTAGGTTCTAGGGGTTGACTTTACTGAGACCTTCAGTCCTGTAGTTAAACCTGCGACTGTGCGTACTGTTATCTCACTTGCAATTTCCTATGGATGGGACATTCGCCACTTGGATGTCCATAATGCCTTCCTTAATGGTTTTATGACTGGAACTATTTATATGCGTCAACCAAAGGGTTTTGAGGATAGCAATTATCCTCATCATGTTTGCAAGCTTCACAAGGCCCTCTATGGACTCAAACAAGCTCCTCGGGCTTGGTTCTCTTGTCTAAGCAATCGCTTATATAAACTTGGTTTTTGTGGTCCACAGTGTGACCCCTTTGTTCATCTATAGTCAAGAGCAAATTATCATTTACATTGATGATATTATTTTTACTGGCTCTTCTTCTGCTCATGTTTCTCAACTTGTTAGTAATTTATCTTAGACATTTGCACTAAAGGATTTGGGGTTATTGCATTATTTTTCTTGGTGTTGAATCTCACTGTGATGCCACAGGGTTATTTCTCTCTTAGCGTAAGTACATCTTGGATCTCTTACTGAAGGCTAACCTTGCTGTGGCCAAACCAGTCTCTAGCCCAATGGCTACATCTTCACACCTCTCACGGTTTGATGGTGAACCCTTACCTCATCCTACTCAGTACCAGAGCATTGTAGGTGCTATTCAATACGTTACTCTCACTAGGCTGGATGTTGCTTTTGCAGTAAATAAAGTTTGCCAATTCTTACATGCTCATTCTAAAGAGCATTGGGGCACAGTTAAGCGTATTCTATGGTACCTCAAAGGTACCATTAACACTGGATTAATTTTCTCAGTACACATGTCCTTCAACTTGACTACATACTCTGACGCTGATTGGGCCGGATGCTCGGATGATAGATGATCTACTGGCGGATATGGCATTTTTCTTGGTTCTTACTTGATCTCGTGGAGTGCTTAGAAACAGCCTATTATTGCTCGCTCAAGCATAGAGGCTGAATTTCGAGCTCTAGCTAATGCCACCACAGAACTCTTGTGGCTGAACTCTCTACTTTCTGATTTGGGGGTCAAGCTCCAATCACCACCAGTGTTATACTGTGATAATATTGGAGCCACATACCTTGCAGCTCATCCCATTTTTCGTGCTCGCACTAAACACATTGATGTTGATTTTCATTTTCTTCGGGATCTTATTATTAAGAAGTCTTTGGTGGTGCAGTTTCTTCCCACTCAGGACCAGGTTGCTGACATTTTCACTAAGCCACTCTCCTCTCACCGGTTCGAGTGGCTTCGGTCCAAGCTTCGTGTGCTTCTTGCTAACTTTCGCTTGAGGGGGCGTATTGAGGAGTCAACCAGGCCTAGGCTTCCTCCTCCTACCAAAGAGGGATGCAGATCTTTTACCGAAGAGAGCTCTAGTCTCCCTGGTAAAGATGGATCAATTACTATTCAGAGAATTCCTACCATAGAGAGACCAATCAAAGCAAAAAGGAAACTCTCATCTTTGGAAGTTTCCTAATGAAGCTCTTGCCTTAATTTATTATTTCTATTCTTGTAATATTTTTATTCTTGTAATTGTTTCTAATTCTTTCATTATTCTTTTTGTATATATACAGCCTTGTACAAGCTCCTAATTGTTCAATGAAATTGGACCCATTTTTTTAGACCACCTTTTCTTCATATTGTTTCTTTAACTGGAGGGAAGAGAGGATGAGGAAAAGTGAAACTAATGAATCGTGTGCAAACACATGGAAATTTCTTGGAAAACAATAGATATCGATGCATGCAGTAGCAATCTAATTGAATCAATTGAACTTCACTTCAGTTTAAATAAAGACCTTTGAGCTTCAGTAGGTATAGAGCTCTGCTAATTCTTCCAAGGACTCCGACGTGAGGTTGGGATCGGCATTCTCAAGCATCCACAGAAGGTGGTCAAAAAGAACCACTTCACATTTCACAGTTCTGTCGTCACCAGTGTTGTGCTTTGACTTCTCAATTAGAGCACTTATAAGAGGATGATTCAGGTGCTTTGAACTGATCGAGTAGCGCCTCCTGGAACTTCCGACGAATATAGTTTCACGTTGCTCATCTTCTGGCATATCTCCCCAGAATTCTTCTCTGGTGGACTTAGACCTGAGACTACTGTAAGAGGAGGATCTACCCAATTGCATTGACAAACTCTTACACTTCTTTAGTATCAGATTAATCTTCTTCATCCTTAAACCATTCACAACACAGACAAAAGAGGTGAGAGAGAGAGAGAGAGATTCCAAGCTTCAACCTTGGATACTTGGGAGGTTAGAAGAAATGTGAATTCGAAGACAAATAATGAAATGAGCCTTGAAATACACTCAGATACTCTTAATTGATGGCGGGGCCATTGAGATTGGTACCGAGTCGTTGTTTTGGTGTTGTAACTCAGGACCCATCATCACACAACCAATGAACCAAATGAAACAAACAAGTTGTCCTTTTCAGTTTTGGTGTGGGGTGGGGGGGGGCATACACGCACCGACATATACAGAAAGAAAAGCAACAGCCATGTAATACGAACAAAGGAAAATGTGACAGTTGAAAGTTTCTTTCAACTGAGGCACATTATATATATATATGATCTCATGGAATCCAACTGTTGTACTAATTCTGCATCAGTCTTCTGGATCCCACCTGTTCCTGTCCATGGGAACACAACAATGAAGTTCACATCTCCCGATAATAGTACCAGTGCCGATGATGTTATTATTAAGAGAGATGTTTCCAATACATGGCAGAGATATGCTATGGGGCATCTCCTTGTGGGGTAGAGATGTGATCTCGATAGGTTTGTGCACTTGCTTTTTCATCTTCTCTTCTTGTCCGGCCCATAGCCAAGCCCACCCACATGGACTCTTGATGGCTCTTTGTGGTGCATTCAGAGTGTTGGGACCCCATCCAGAATATTGTGAATGAATAAGCTCATAAGCTCATATATGGTTGGATCTCGCCTGTTATTATCATCAGATTGGTTTCAACTTTCAACCACGACTTAAAAAGAAGCCACATGTGAAGTGTGTATGTACATATACAAACCCAGTCACATATCCATGAAGACATTTGAGGTAGTACATCAATTAAACAATCTGCTTTTTGTAATAGAGAAATTGGATTTCAGATTGCATGTTGATACACTAATATGGTTCTCATTGCAGCTGGGAAATCGAAAGCTAGCTCATAAAATGCCCCCTTATGGGATGATGCCATCTAGTTTAATTATCTATTTCTTTTAATTGGATGCTTAATTAGGATAATTAAATATACCAAGAATGACTAGGAAGAGGTTTGTCTTCTACCTGACTGTATCAGTTTAATATATTGGGGTAATTTGAGAGGAATTCCATGGTGGGCACCCACTTTATTTTTTGGTAACTCAACATGCATGTGTAAGAACTAGAAACACATTAATAGTTAATAAATGAAGAATAAGGAATTAGTGATGGTATTTACCATAAAATATGAAGTCTACAATTGGGTGAATTGTACTCAACTAGGCTTTGAGCTTTGAATTTAGTATTGTCCTAGCTAACTCCCAAGAAAATGCTTGCTAATTTTGGCAAACCCAGGAGATAATATAGACCACAAGAACTCTTGTCGAAGGGATAAAATTAGAGAAGCAGCCATTTTCTAACCTTTTAGTGACGGACAGAATGCTGAGAGTAGCGCGTGTACCAATGTTTTTGAATTGTCGTTGATTTAGACGGTCGGACCATTTGGTCAGGAAATCGTCCAAGCAATTGATTCCGTTTCAGCCTTAACCCATTCTTGGGTCAAAAACCGTTGATTTTGTCCAAAAACCGCTAATCCGGGTGGTTGAACCATCGGCTCATTTAACCCAGACAAGGTTCGTAGTATAAAGTTGTAGGAGAGAAACACACGAACTCAGATCTCAGATTTGAGGAAGAAGAAGAAGATCACAGATGTTGCAGAGAATCTCATATCTGAGATCCAAGAACTCAGATCTGTGTCTGTTGCTGCCGCCTTGCCGTCGCAGTCACCATTATTGTCGCCGGAGTGCGTCGAACCATTTTCCTCCTCTTCCTTCTTCCCTCCTTCCTTTCCTTTCTCTTCTTTTCTTTTTTTCCTTTCTCCTTCATTTCTTTCTTTCTTTCTTTCTTTTTTTCTTTCTCAACCCACAACATCTCTTTTCCAGTTTTCATTTTTCAAATTTTATATAAAATATTAGTCCTAATATGCAAACCGTCCAAACCGTTTGATCCAAACAGTTGAACCGCTAACCCAAAAACTGATAATTAAAACAGTTCCATTTCTTTATCGGTTTTTAAAACCTTAATATTTACACACTGAGAGAGAGAATTCAAGTCTAAGAGCAATTACTTTGGAAAAAAAATGCTTAAGGTTAGGACTGAATCGTCTAATCCATCCCTCCCAAGAGCCCGGACACATCTGGGACCAACATTACGTAACCGGCTGACTAATGAATAAAACTGTGATCCTGTGATCTCCTGTTTTAATATATTTTTCAGTCAAAATCTGAAACATTGAGTAGAAATAGTCAACCTATGAAGTGGTCTTGTCTTGTGATCACCATACACATTATACCGAAGGAAGCAAGTGCATATTGATTGCAATGAAATCTAATTTGCACTAGTACAAATAAATGCACAAGAGTGCAAATTTTAGTTTATTTTTTGCTTTGAATTTTACTTTGCTTCAGGTTTCCTTTTACCTTCTTAATTTGCACTGCAAACATAGCAAACAAAGTAAAACTTAAAACAGAAAACAAATCATAATCTGCATTCAACTCGTTTATATTCTCATGTTTTTGCACCACTACCGATGAAAATATATTGTAAACAAACTACTTCCAAAGAAAAATGTGGTTCACTCTCTTAATGTTCAAAGATTTGTTCGATATAAACTGAGAATTATATTGTTTAGTTTGTTGACTTTGGATCTATCCCAGGAGTTTACATCTGCACCCCACAACGTCTCACAATATATTCTCGTTGTGTATTGGGAATATCTCCCGATGATGTATTAGAAATGGTGACGTCATCATCGGGAGATATTCTCAATACAAGACAAGGATGTGCTGTAAGACGTTATGGAGCGCCCCCTTGTGGGGCACAGATCTGAACTCCTATCCCCGATCTGAGAAGGTCCACTGATTAAATGGAATGTACTAAGGATGCCCTCCAATGGCCAATAATTCTCAGCCGGCCACCAGTAGGAGAGAGTTATTTTAGATGTAACATTAACAAGATGTTGTACTTTTCCCTTTCCCTGTTCCTCCACCCTCCCCTAAGGCTATGTTTGGTTTGAAGGAAAATGAAAAAAAGAGAAAAATAGGGAAATCTTTACAAATCTTGTATGGGTTTCCCCGACTTTCCCTTTCCTTTTTTACTTTTTCCTTCAAACCAAACATAACCTAAGAGAAGATGGAAAAGAAAACCTGTTTAGCATTCTTTTAATGTAGGAAATTTGATGCAACAAATGCAACTACCATTAATTATAATCTTCATCAAATGGTGCTCAAATGTGGGTCCTGGTGAAACACAAATTTGGAACTAGTGAAGCTTGTTTCCAGCTTAGCTTCCAAGGCAAACAATTGAAGTTTTGGGTGGGGTGACTTTGAAGCAAAAAAATGTGCTTGAGCTCTAACACAGTAGAGATTTTATACATGGAGAGAGATACTCCGTTCTGACAGTGACAAGAAAGAAAATTAATTAGCACAAATCACACCAGTGGATTGGAAAAGGGCATCTGCTCTTCCATTTGCAATACCCAGGTTATATTTTGTAATTATGATGGTTAGAAACTCAGTTGTTGAATAATGAAAACCAAACAAGATCATCCCAACTACCCTTTTGGCTTTTTCAAGCACTTGGTAACTCGACTATTTAGTAGTTGGCATCTATAACCACCAAACTCAGTTGTTGAATAATGATTTCCTGACTATAGTTGGCATCTATAACCACCAATGATAATGATAATATAAAAACTTCATTTTGATAATATAATTGCATAAATTACAGATTACTGCCTTGTACTTTAAGGTTAGTAGCAATTAATCCTCTGAACTTTCAGATTCCGACAAAGACCCCCCACCTTGTTGAGTGATGGAAGAAATTAATTTACCAAAATACACATTTGAGAAATTTATATAAAATAAAAATTGCAATAAAAGATTCAAGAAACTTGTATGAGAATTTGGAATTACAACAAATATATCATTAAATTAATATCAACTAAACAATTAGCAAATGGAAATAAAAAAAAAGTATTAGAAAATCCTTGGAAAAATGGATAGTTTAGGGATTTATAATATTTTAAAGTCACATAAAAATCTTTTTCAAAGTTAACTAAAGGAATGCTAATGGAGGGGTCTTTGTTGGAATCTGAAAGGTTAGGGGGTAACTGCCACTATCCTAAAGTATAGGGTACTAATTTGTAATTTACCCAAATATAATTTTAATAAACCAACAATAAAGTACAAAGACTATTTATGTTTTGATAAAATAAATGTTTTAATTATAATGATTTTATGTACCCTTTTATAAAATTTACCTTTTCAACATAATGTAAGTGCATGGATTTAAACCCTATGGAGACTGCTGCAAACAAGTAAGTAGCCACAGCGCAATCACATCACACTCGTAAACCCAAGCCTCTACTCTTAAACGGCAGAAAGAACTACATTAAGGAACACCCAATAATTGTAGATATAGCTTGAAAATCTTGTGATGAAACACATTGTACTGTTGTCTCACCGTAGAACACAACCGGGTCTTTTCAGTAGGCATCATTAATTGTTGTTCTACGGATCAACACACCATCACGACACTTCTTTGCGGTGCGATGACATATTACCTAGGCATTGCAGCTTAACAGTATAGCACACTCACAAGATCTTTGATGACAATTTAATGTCTAAGTATTTAAATAGAAGAAGAAAAAAATTCTAGGGCTTGAGAGGCTTCTAGAAGTAGGGTTGTGACTGAGCTTGTGTTCACATGTGGATGGCGAGGAGAAGGGAAAGAACCTAGAACTTGTGATCTCCACAGTGACACATGGCAAAACCCTACTTGTGATCTCTCTACTTCAAATATAATAGAATAACAGACTTTTCCACTTTGGGGAAAGCTCCTTTTAAATTAAGTGGCTTCCTATTCTATTATGGAGTCTTCACTAGTTGTGCAAGCTCTGCAAATTATATTCTCAGCCTTCATTAAAAATTTCTGCAATCCCCTTCCTTGCCCCTTTCTCCTCTCTTATGCCACACTTTATCTTTTAAGTAGACCCCTACAATCACCTTACTCCACCTACATTAGAATCTTTGGTTATTCCCTGATCATGTTGATGGCAACTTAGAGAATCAATCTTACTCATATCCTCGAGAACCTTATTTTTTAAAACAAGGAAGTGGCCTATCATAATGAAGACCTATGAAAGTGGTGATGACATGGTGATCCTTTGCTACAAACTCTATAGCTTCATTGATCATGTTTCCATAATAAAAAATAGGCTGGCCTCCAAAAGGGTAGACTTGATTAACCAACCTCGTCCGTCCTCTCACCACCAACCACCATTAACCTAGCTTAGCGCCCAAGACCCTCTCCAAGGGCATACTGGGTCAGCACCAACAGTACAAGGCCCGATAACTATCCTCCTAGATCAAGTTTACCAGATCCCATTGCTCTGCAAACCTTTGTATTCTAAGGAACAACCATCTGCCTTCCCTATCACAACATGACCCATCCCCATAGTCGAGAAAACGGATTGCCCTTCCGAACTGCTAGTCAACTAAGTTGAGATCCATTAGTATGTTCAAGGCCTCATTAAGACTGATCAAACCCTAGCTTGAACCTACCTTCTCCGCCAAAAGTCCTATTCTAATTGGATTCTTAATAAACCTTATCCAGCAAGATACAACCCCCTCAACATTGAACTCTATATGATGGCCAATGTGGGAACCCCCATGAGCACATCAACAAGTTTGAGGATTCTATGTGTGCTTTTGCCTTAGATGGAGACGTCAATGTTAGGGAGCTCCACTGTTGTTACACAACAATGGAATGGGTGATGTGCTAGATGTAACTACTCTCAATTCATGAATGAACTTCTTCATCCATACGACTTCTTTGGCAGTTTCACTTGTGGCAATGTATTCGGCTTCAGTTATGGAATCCGCCGTGGACCCCTATTTGCTGCTTTTCTAGCAAACAGCACACGATCCTATCATGAAAACATATCCATATGTAGACTTTCTATCATCTGGATCTGATTGAAAGTCGGCATCAGTATACCCCTGGATCTGTAGTGAACTACCATCGAATACCAGACAAAACTCTTTTGTCCTTCGGAGGTACTTGAGTATGTTTTTCACAGCAGTCCAATGCTCTTGTCCTGGGTTTGACTGGAATCTTCTTACCACACTCACAGCCTGAGCGGTGTCAGGACGAGTGCACAGCATGGCATACATGATGCTCCCTACGACTGAGGCATAAGGAACGTCCTTCATGCCCTCAATCTCTTCGGGAGTCTTGGGAGACATTCCCTTGGAGAGAGTGACTCAATGCCTGAAAGGAACATTTCCTTTCTTGGAGTTCTCTATGTTGTATCTTTTGACTTTTTTGTCAATATAAGCAGATTGGGAAAATCCTATTATCCTCTTCGATCTATCTCTATAGAATCGAAGACCCAGTATGTAGGAGGCTTCTTTAAGATCTTTCATGGAGAATTGCTGTCAAAGTCACACTTTCACCGTAGTCAACATTCCAGCATCATTCCCAATGAGTAGAATGTCATCTACATACTGAACCAGGAACATAACCTTATCTCCATTGGATTTCCTATAAACACAAGGTTCATCTAGATTTTGCTCAAAGTCAAATTGTTTGACGGTAGAGTCAAACCGGATGTTCCAACTCTTAGAAGATTGCTTAAGTCCATATATGGATCGGTTTAATTTACATACCATGTGTTCCTGACCCGCAGCTACAAAACTTTGTGGTTACTACATATAGATATCTTCACTAAGATCTCCATTTAGGTATGCAGTTTTAACATCCATTTGTCAAATCTCGTAATCATGGTATGTTGCTACAGTTAGAAGGATCCTAATGGATTTAAGCATGGCCACCAGCGAAAAGGTTTCCTCATAATCGATTCCTTTTTCTGAGTGTACCCTTTTGCCACAAGACGAGGCTTGTAGGTCTCAACCTTACCATCGAGGCCCTTCTTCCTCTTATAGTTCCATTTGCAACCAATTGCTTTTACCCCAAAGGGCGGATCCACTAGAGTCCAGACTCCATTGGTCTCCATTGAGTTCATCTCAGATCTCATGGCATCTACCCACTTCAAGGAATATATGTCCAATATAGCTTCCATATAAGTCACAGGATCCTCCTCACTGGTTGTGGCTTCCTCCAAGTAACTATCTTGGTCATAGCCGAAACAAACTGGAGGCCTGGAAACCCGGGTAGATCTTCTAGGTTGGTCATTAACTGGAGCTTGTGGGACATCTCCTACTACTCCTGAGCTCTCCTCATCAAGAACAACTTCTTAACGATGATTGTTCAGGATGTAATCATCTTCCAAGAAATGGGCATTTCGGCTATAGAACACCTTCTGTTCTCCTAGGTCATAGAATAAGTAACCCACAAAGCCTTTGGGGTAGCCTATGAATAAGCAACGACTGGTCTTGGATTCCAATTTGTTCGCACTTGTTCTTTTAACATGTGTCGGACAACCCCAAATCTTCAAGTGTCTTACACTTGGTTTCTTGCCGGTCCAAAGCTCATAGGGAGTCTTCGGAACTGATTTGGTTGGAACTCAGTTCAGCACATATATCGCAGTCTCTAATGCATAACCCCAAAACGATGTGGGTAACTCTGAGTGTACGAGAAGTGATCGGACCATATCCAATAAAGTCTGGTTCCTCCTCCCTGACACACCGTTTAGTTGTGGTGTAGTAGAAGGAGCTAGCTGTGTTACTATTCCATTAACATTTAAATAGTCCCTCAATTAGTCAGAGAGATACTTGCCTCCTCAATCCGATCGAAGGGTCTTAATTTCTCTCCCTAACTGCTTCTCGACTTCTTGTCTGAATTCTCTAAACTTTTCAAAGGATTTAGACTTGTGTCTCATTAGGTACACGTAATCATACCGTGAGTAATCATCGGTAAATGTTATGAAATAATCGTGTTGGTTACATGTCCTAATACTCATGGGACCACATACATCAATATGTATAAGGTCAAGCGTACTTGTACATCTTTCAGGCTTACCGTTAAATGGCCGTTTCTTCATCTTACCCTGAAGGCAAGGTTCACAGGTTGGAAGATCTTCTACAGTTAGAAAATCCAAAGGACCATCCTTTACCAACCTTGTGATACGATCTATGTTAATATGGCCAAATCAGTAATGCCACAGACACATGGGATTAATTGTATCACGGGTTCTTTTCTTGGGGATGTCACCCGACGTAGTTTCGATTATGTTAGTTTCCAGAGAAGGATGGAGAACATAGAGACCATTCTCAAGTTCTCCGTATGCGAGGAATTTGTTATTTCTTTTGATAGTAATCATATTACTAAAGAGAACAGAATATCCATCCACGCAGTTTTGAAACAAAAATCAAAATTCTTCTCAAATTCTGTACATAAAGACAATCTTTGAGTACAATGATTCCTTCTCTAAAAATTAACTCTACAGTTCCTATGGTTGTAGCTGCAACACTTGCAGAAGTCCCCAAGTAAAGAGTCACCTCTCCGTCACTTAGTCTTCTACTTATCATGAACCCCTACACTGAGTTACACGCACGAGTCGAAGCCCCGAAGTCAATACACCAGGAAGCAGAAGTTACCAACAAATTAGTTTCTATGACAAATGATTCGAAATTACCTTGTTTCTTGGACTCCAGGTACTAAGGACAGTTCCTCTTCTAGTGGTTGGCCTGTTTGTAGAAGTGACAAGCATCTGATGCTTTATCTTTCCTTTGCCTTTTGGACTTATTAGCTTTCTTCTGAGGATTTTTCTTTGCCTTCCTCTTCTTCTTGCCCGATTTGCCGGGTGCAACAAGCATGGCAATGGGCTCATCTTTCTTAGTCAGTTCCTCGGCCCTCTACAACATATTGCTGAGTTCTTAGATGCTAACATTTAGCTTATTTATGTTATAGTTCATGATGAACTGATTGAAGGAAGGAGGCAAAGAATTTAGGATGGCATCCACCTTAGTGACATGGTCAAGCCCGAATCCAAGAGCCTCAAGTTCATTGATGTATCCCATCATCTTAAGACAATGGTCATGAACTTGCTGGTTCTTGGACATCTGGGCGGTCATGAACTGTTTCAAGACTTTCTATCGAGTAGAACGATTCTACTCTTCATACATCGTCCTCAAAATGTCCAGGATATCCTTGGACAATTCGATCTTATCAAACTATCGTTGTATTATATTGTCTAAGGATGCTATGATGTAACAGAGGGCAAGGGATTTTTTCTCTTCCCATTCCTGGTAGTCCCTCCTACGGGCCTCAGAAGTCCTATCTCCCAGACGTTCCAGGGCAGGGTTTTTAGCTACTTTGTCCAACTTTTCAGATGTCAGGACCATCATAAGGTTACGATACCAGTCAGCGTAGTTTGGGCCCTTAAGTTTTTTGTCATCCAACAATTTTGTGAATTGTCCGTTTGCCATTTCTGATAAAAAACAAATATTAGTCCACAACGTTATTTGATTCATGTTATCTACATAGGTATAACTTTTAATTTATGTTCCATTCCCATTTGTTCATCTATGAGATTTCCCTCCTATCTCAGTGACGAAGATTGCGAATTATGTCTCTGGAAATGTGGGAAATCACATATGGTGCATAGAGCCAACTGTTTCAGCTGCATAACCCCACCACCTTTCTGTGAAAGATCATATCCACTCATCTTATGATCTTTCCCTTTGGCCTCTGTCAGACAAGGTTCATCATTTTCGGTTAAACCTTTATGTCCAGTGAGTGCTCACCCATCATATTCGTGAACGCCAAGGTATCGTGAAAGAGTCTTCCATTTTTGGATAGGTCCCTCCCACATCGGTCTATGACGCCCCTATCATCTTATGAAACATTCCAATAGATCCAACAGCAAATGGATAGCCCAATTTTATGGTGTGTTTCCTCATTACTGAAGGACCCATCTTCATGCTAATGATGGAAGGCCTTTAGAGAGTTCATCATATGAATCTCCCTATCACATGCACTCATATTTTAGAGGAGGGAATGAAAAATACACCCTAGTTTAGTTTAGGTCAGACCAAAGTGTCTCCCACTAGATTTCATAAAGCCAGATTTAGAAGGGCCCTAAACGGCTAGGGATCCGCATGGTTCCTTTTGGAGAGGTGTGGGGCCCACCACAAAGAGAGATCATCCAATGATCTTTAGGACACCATGGCAATGATGTGCATTCATCCATGGTGTGCGTAAGAGCCACTATAGTATCAACATGGACCAAGTACTTATGGCCCATGAATGTTGCACATCACACATCCATACATCACATGCATGAAACAAAATTTATCTAATCAATTAATATGTGTAAAACCCATAATTAAAGCCCATAATTATCCATAATATTACTGATTATTATTATCTAGGTATATGGGTTGAATTGCAAAGAGCAGTTTGGCCCATATAGCTTTTATGCAATTAATGGGCCAAAGCAGTTTTAACACATTAAAATTGGGTTTTACAGGTGTGGGCTGAATTACATCTTGCAATTAACCATCAACTCTTGGACCCAAGAGTGAAAAATTAGGGCTGAGAACAGCCCCCTTCGAACCACAGATTCAGTTCAACCAGTTTGGTCCAATCTGGTTTGAATGGGTCTAGGGTTTGATTTTTAATTCAAGATTATGATCTGAAATTAAATTACTGATGCAATACATTCAAGAATCAGAAAAGGGGGCTGTTCGTAGGTCTGCTACCCTACAAAACAGAGGTTTGTTCGCAGTTTGTAGTTTCTCAAACTGCAAATCATAGATGGTCGAACCCTAATTTGCGAAACTCCTTCCTTTGGCGCGATCTTCTTCGAATTTGAATGAAATAAAATAGAAAACCCTAATTTTATATTAATGTTACATCAAAAGGAATTCCTATACATTCTATCTAAAATTAAAAAAAAAATAATTACAGATAAGAATGAATAGAATAGCAGGTGCGCAATTTTCTTGCGCCAATCAAGACTTCGATCTCCACCGTACGAACAACCCAAAAATCAAGATAAATATATTGAACAATTCTAAAAATAAATCATATTTAAAAAAATTTAATTTCAGATCAATCACCCTTAATCTGGGAACCGATTTCCCAGTCAATCGATAATCTATGCAAATCAGGTAGAAGGCCTTCTGCCCATTTGCACAATTCCAGATTTGGCCGATTTTGGTTCAAGATTTGGACTTGGCTCTGATACCACTGAAGGGATGAGAGATCCATCATATGGATGGCCGAACCTTGTAGGTTGGTTGGGCGAAATTTTAAAAATTTCTCTCTCCCATGTGGGAAGCATTCCTTATTTTAGAAAACTGCATTTTCAAGGATCAATCTTGCATCCAAACCAGACCAGATCTGAAAACAAAAGGGAGTTGAGGGTTATACCTGATATGAAGTAACAGTAACCTCCAATGGAGGTGTTCACACCCAAGGATGAATCCAAAGACAGCTTCTATCAAAGATGACACGGTGCAGGATGAAGCAGAATCAGCAAGATGGCTCTTCAGCAAGAACCTGATTCTTCAGGAAGAATCTGATGGAGAGCGAGTGACCACGACTTCATATCACCTTTTTTTTCCAAAGGGTGATATCAAGAACCCTTTCTTGATCGCTCCCAGAATGGAGATCGAATTGGTTATGGTGGCAATAGCAGGAGAAGGCAAGAGCAAAAGATAGAGGCAGTCCAAATGTATGTTGTCTTCTCTCTTGAATCAGTAGACTGATAGATCAACTAGAGGTTCACCTTGCTCCTCTATTTATAGCCTTAAAGAGAGTATCTCCTAATCCCATTAGGAGTTTTCAAATCCAAATCTTGTATTTGGATCTCACCCTGCTCCTCTATTTATAGCCTTAAAGAGAGTATCTTCTAATCCCATTAGGAGTTTCCTAATCCAAATCTTGTATTTGGATCTGGACTCTCTTTAAGAGATAAGGACAATCCCTTATCTTATTTGCAGATAAAGATCAGCCCTCCTAATCTAATTAGGAGTTTCCTGATCCAAATCTCTATTTGGATCTGGACTCTCTGAGTGGATAGGGATAATCCCTTATCCTATCTACTGATCTAAATCCCAGAACCGCCCCTCTTTAATTAATCTTATTAAGCCAGTTCAAATTGGGTTTTAGGCCCATTAAGTCCATGCACTCACTTATCCTCCAAACTGCTGCTCAATTGGATATCCTTGTATGGAATGGGACCCAAATATTGATCTACACATCAGCCACATGGGTTCATCCCAGCCTCTGTTACAAGAGCTAGCCGAATTCATTGTAGGAGATAGTGAACCCCTGAGTCCATCACCATGGACTCTTAATGAGCCCAACATTTACACTAAATTGTCCTTGGGTCAAGCCACCTTATAGAAACCTAAGGACTATGGGCAGATACAAGATTATCCCATCAGGTATTACCCTCAATAGTTTTACAATTAACCTCTCAGCCCATAATGATCAAACACTGCCCGACAAGAGAGGATCTATCCCTCGGCTGCAAGGTACAATGCTACACTCTCTACTCACATGGATCCCGGCAATTAAAACCTTTTGCAAACATTTTGAATCCATAATATATATATATGTATATATATATATATATATATATATATATATATATATATATATATATGTATATCTCTATATAAATATATTTTGCAAAACAAATTTCAACGGTTGAAATCGATTGCCAGCAGTTTTGGTTTCCATCAGAGAGAGTGCATCCCCGATCATTCACTTTGTCCAACAAAGGGGTCGATCCTGCCACTATGATCACCCACTCAGATGAATTCTCGGACTGTTCCAACATACCTAGGTTTTGACCCCCTTTGAGGATCTCACTGATTGGCATATCAAAGATAACTCAATCCAACACCTAGTAAAGTATCATAGTCGAGTCTAGGGTTCAGGTGTAACATTCCAGTTTTGTCTATCTCCAAGGTCCAGGGCAATACTGGAATTCTAGGCCGGTTCAGGGTTTCAAGAAAACCCACACTACATGTACCTCAGGTCTCACCCTGGTAGCTGAGACAAGCCACCCCAACCAACTTGGAGGCACATCAGTGTCGGAAGAGGGGACGTCCTGATTCAGAAGGTAGCATTAGCGGAAAATGTAGCAGACCCATTGATTAAGCCACTGACACAGAAAAATCAATGGATATATCTTAGGAGATTTATCCTGCCAAGGCTGACACTGATATACCACCAATTTGGTTGGGGTGGCTTGTCTCAGCTACCAGGGTGAAACCTAAGGTACATGTAGAGAGTGCAACATTGTTCCTTCAGAGAGTGCAACATTGTTCCTTGCAGCCGAGAGAGAGGTCCTCTCTTGTCGGGCAGTGTTTGATCATTATGGGCTGAGAGGTTAAGTGTAAGACCATTGAGGGAAATACCTGATGGGCTAATCTTGCATCTGCTCGCAGTCCTTGGGTTTTTATAAGGTGGCTGGACCCATTAAGAGCCCATGGTGATGGACTCAGGGGTTCACTATCTCCTACAATGAATTTGGCTAGGCCTTGTAACAAAGGTTGAGCTGAACCCATGTGGCTGATGTGTAGATCAATGTTTGGGTCCCATACCATACAAAGAAAGCCAATTGGGCAGTAGGTTAAGAGGTTAAGTGAGCACATAAACTTAATGGGCCTAAAGCCCAATTCCAAAGTGGGTTAATTAGATTAATTAAATAGGGGCAAATATGGGTTTGGATCAGCATATAAGGATAAGAAGATAAGTCTTATCCACTTAAAGAGTCTAGATCCAAATAAAGATTTGGATAAGGAAACTCCTAATTTAATTAGGATTAAGCTGATCTTAAACTGCTGATAAGATAAGGGATTATCCTTATCACTTAAAGAGTCCATATCCAAATAAAGATTTGGATAAGAAAACTCATAATCAAATTAGGAGGTTGTCTCTTTACGACTATAAATAAGAGAGCAGGGCGGATATTTAAAAGACACCAAACAAGACACAACAATCTGTAGAGTTTTCCCTGTTCTTGTAGCCCCTGCCCAGTTCGATCTCCACTTGTGAGAGTGATCAAGAATTGTTCTTGATATTGTTTCTTGGTAGAAGAAGCAATCTGAAGTCGTGATCACTGGCCCTCTGCTCCATTCTTGTTGAAGAATTCGGTTTTTGTTGAAGAACCATCCTACTGATCCTACTTCACCTCATACTGTGTCATTTTCAGTGGAAGCAGTTTTTGGTTTTCTCCTTGGGCATAAACACCTTCATTGGAAGTTCATGCTACTCCGTATCAGGTATATCCCTCTCCTCCCTTTTGGTTTCAGATCTGGTCTAGTTTGGTTCAAGATTGATCCTTGAAAATACAGTTTTCTAAAATAGGGAATGCGATTCCTAGATGGGAGAGAGAGAAATTTTTGAAATTTTGCACAACCTTCCTCCAGGGTTCGGCAATCCATACGATGGATCTCTCATCCATTCAGAAAAATTCTGATTTTATGGCTCTTGTTGCTTGCTATCCTATACATCATGAACGTTTTCGCTGACACACCTCCTAAGACCGTCAAACCCCATTGTTACTGTTTTTAGACAACTTACAACCTCCACAAAAGATTTTATTGCAAATTTTTCCATTTTACTCCTCAACCCATGAATATTCCAATTCATACAATTTCATTGCAAAAACACACCCTAGCATCCTGCAGTTTATTCCCGACCATTAGATCTTTCATATCTAATCTCCCTTGAATCTAGACTCTCCTTACAAAATCCTTGCTCAAAATTTTCATTTAGGTCCATGCATTTTTTGAAACTACCTAAAGCCCCAACACAATGCTATATTCAATCTTGGCTTTATATTTGAACCCCCACTCCCCAAAACCCTAACCTAACAAACCCTAGCCACCCCCTTTATATTTCCCTCTTTCTTGGCCAAAATCCCCTTCAAAATTAAAATTCAAGCTCATTCTCCAACCCTATTATGAGGGAGACAAGGGAGAGAATTTCAAGGGCCCTATCTAGGCCATTGATGAGAGAGGGGGTGAAAACCTAGACAAGAAGGTGTCTAGGTTCATCCAAAACCAAAATACGAAAAATAAAACAACATAATAAAAAAAAATAAAAAAAAAACTTAGAAGCTACACACCCATTGGGTAAGATTTGAGGAATGCTCTCCATACATCTTATGTTGGGTCAAAAACCTAACAACAAAAAACCCTAACTAAGAACAAATCAAGGCCAACCGAACCCTAACTAGACCAAACCCATTTGGTACAAACATAAACAAAAATTCCCCAAACCGAACTAGAACCCCCCATTCATTTCTCGCCAAAAAACAAGAAAGAAAATAAAAAACCCAAGAAAATTCTAGCCTCTTCTTTCCAATGAAAAACAGTCTAAAATATCTTTCCCTAAGCTCTTTACACAGCCAAGAGAACCAACAAACCAGCAACCTCCATCATCTACTTCTTCAAGTTTTCTTCCTACAACCACCACCACCAAACCCTACTCTCATCTTCCTCCTCCCTATTTCTCTCACTCTCCCAAACCGAACCAATCCATTACCATCTTCTTCCTCTCTCCCACTCTCACAACACAACCGAACCCTCTCACCCTTCATCTTCTTCTCTCCATCTCACCATAAAACTGAACTCTCTCCAACATTCCATCACCAAACCACCCTCAACCACCACTGGAGATTCATCCAAGTGAAGAAGAAGGAAGAAGAAAGGAGAAGGAAAAAAAGAAGAACCAGAAAGAACAAGAAAAGGCCATTATCGCCCAAGGTAGGAAAATCTCTCTCTCTCTTTCACTCTCCATAACTGAAAAACCCTAGAGAAACCCATCATCTCCTTCCACCTTCAATCTACAAGCCTGAACCGAACCCTCTCCCACTTTCCATCTTCCTCCTACTATCAACCCCCAAAACCAAACCCTTCTTCCTCCTTGAACCTCCACCATTAAACTCTTCTTCCATCTTGAACCTCCACCCATTAAACCTCCACGAGACCAATAAAAAATCTCTCTAGATCTCTTCTTCCATCTCAATCTATACAGAACCCCATTGCTTCTATCATCAATCCAAGAAAAAAAAACACTAAAGAAACCTAGTTGAATTCAGCTATGCTATATGTGAACTTCAGGAAATAGCTTACAAGGGTTTATTTGTAGTTTCTTCCCATTAGTTGAAATGGAGGTGATGGGACATTTGGGAATTATATCAAAAATCAGTTTTCATTTAATAGTGGCTCTAAACCCAAGGCACTAGTTGAACTAGTCTAGGTAAGACTCGAATGGGAGAGGGAAGGGGTTAGGCACCCCTCTTCTGGGTCCAATTGGTGGGACCTACAAGACATCCCAAATAAGTGCAATCACAAATACACAATTATTTAATCAATAGAGAGAATATTAATAACAAAGAAAGCAAAACAGTTCGAGAACAAACCAACACAAGAGAATCCCTCCTACTTATATTTATATTTTTATTATTTTTTCATTTTTTTTGTGAATTTAATTTTACCAAATGTTTATGATATTTCCTTATGGAATCCTATTTGTATTTGTATTGATTTTATTGGACAAGAAATTTATTTATTCTATTCTTTTATTATACTCTTTTATCACTTTTTGATAGCTTATTCTCCTCTATTTTCACCTAAGTACAATTTAATCTATTGTACTAACCTCTCCATTTCACCCCTTTTCCCAATTTATTTATTATTATTTTTTTATTCATTTCTTATGATTAGATTAATGCTTCCTATTTAATTCATGACCATTCCCTTTTTTGTATTAATTTTATTTATATTTGTAAATATCTTATTCGCAATGGGATGAATCTTAATTAACTAGAATCTTACACTGACAATCATATTTGAGATTACAATTCAGTAACATTAAACAACTAAAATATCTTGGTGTTTCTCATCTCAGTTTTAAGAAGCTGAACTAGGCAGCTATCAAATCCAACTTACAAAACAAGGATAATGAAATATCAATACTACATAGATCAACAATTATGGAAATAGAGTAAATTTCCAAAGAGTAGTTGTGAATGTTTTTGTGATTATGCTTTGTGAGAAGTTTGAATCCCTTTTTCTAACTTGCTTTTAATGATTATTCTTAAGTGTTTTTCTTTACAGAAAATATATATTAATTCCGTAAGGTTCCTCAATACTTATGAAGGTTCACTTTGCTAAGAGAAATAGTTTTCATATGATGAGTTACTTTTAATGTTGTTTTCTATTTCTTCTTTAAATGTTTTTCTTTATGGCAAATATACCCTAATTCCGTAAGGTTTTTGATACCTAGGAGGGGTCATTTTTCTAAGAATAAATAGCTTTCACATGATGAGTTGTTTTTAATGCCATTTTCTATTTATTTTTCAAATGTTTTTCTTTATGAAAAATATACCCTAATTCTATAAGGTTCTAGTGGCCTTTACATGATGGAATGATGCTGCATGAGAACCCTTCTTCCTTGCCTTAACAATCATCCAAGCCTGCCCTTTGCAAAAATCTTTGTGTGCTTCTTTTTATTTTTGTTGTTTCATAGCCTACTACCTCACAACAAAGAGGGGAAACTATTAGCACCTGATTTTTTTCCATTCATCTGTATGAACACACAACTCATATCTTAACACTTGATTAGACCATATTGACCTCTCCAAAACACCGAAAGCCCAAAGAACCCAAATTTCAACCTTAGATCCCCTTGGTCCTAACACTTCTTATCCAATCAAACAACATTCAACTCCAAACATTTTTTAGGCCCCTAAATTTACTCCCGGTGAAGGGGTGGCCACCGAAAATTTTATTAATTATGTATGAAAAAACCAAGCCTAAGAGGGGGGATATAAAAACCTTACACCTCGAGAGAAAAGCTAACTACATTAAAAACCGTCCTAACTATATTGTAATTAGGGGTGTAAATGGTAATCAAAAATCTAAGTTTGAATTCGAGACTCGATAAAATTGAATCAAATTCGGATGATTCGAATGCTATTACTAGTCGAATTCGAATAAGACATCAGTACAAATTTATTTATCGAATTGAATTTGAATAACACTCGATTTGGTTAGATTATATAGATTGTAACTATATAAGTTATACTTATAATAAATTATGACTATAATTATATTTATATGAGAAATTGTCCAAAACCCACCATCACTTTTTATGAATTCTCTTAAACTCACCATAACTTTTCAAAACATCCAAAATTCACCATGTTAGTGAGATTTTATTTTCTAAAACTCACCAACTGTTAGAATACCATTAAAGTTCATTAACCCAAGTTGTCCACATCAACCTAAATGCATATTTCATGACCAAACTACTCTTGAATCTATGGTAGCCTTGGCTTCCCATTTCACTCCCTACACCCATTTTTTCTGGAGTCTGATCGATCGTCCTCAGAACTTGGGGGTTGCCATAAGCGCTTCCCTTTCCCTTAAGCACCCAATGAATAGATGGTGAAGAAGTGGAGCAATAAGAGAAGGGGAGAAGGAGATCTTCAGCACTGAACCTATGCTCCTGTCTTTGCACCCTGAGAAAAGAAGAACGTATGCTCCCATCTTCGCGCCCTCCTTCTTTGGTTCTTGTACCGGTGTCTAAATTTCACCTGTACAAGAATGGGTGTCTAATTCCGTTCTTGACACAAGAACAATGCTCCCGTCTTTGCGCCCTCTTCTTTCAATACAACTCATTCTCTGGTAATCTTCTGCCGGAGTTCTCAATGTATCTCAGATCTAGTTTCTCTCCTTTCCTTTCCTCCACCACTCAATTTCTCTCTTCTTTTCTTCAATGTTTGACGACACAAACCTATGCTTGGACCCGATTTTAGGCTCCTTAGGCTCTTGCTTGAGTAAAGATAACCAACGTGAGACAATTCCAGTTGGCAAAGAACACACAACATGCTCTCGCATTCTAGTCATTTCACCATCGTACTCATCAGCGGTGTCGTCGTCACCACTGTTCAACATGTCGATAATTTACATCTCTTGCCCCTGCTTTCTTCAAAAGCAGAATCTCAACATCAACGAGACCTCCTGCACTACTCTTCAGACTAGAAAGAATCGAAAACTTGAATGAATTTAAAAGAAAGAAAAAAAAATCATACAGCTAAAGCATGGAAGAATTCAGACTCACAAGAACAATGCCAACACGTCTGTCATGATATTTTAATATTCACACTCATGCATGAAGGATCAAACATTGAGGTTAAATAGTAAAACGAATCGAACATAGTAAATTAGTGATGTTTGTTAGTCAAAGTTATGGTGAATTTAAGAGAATTCATAAAAAGTGATGGTGGGTTTTGAATAATTATCTTATTTATATTAAGTAAAAAAATGATGGCTTTTGAAAAGCTTTTTTAAATATTATTTCAATAACAAGAGTTGAATGAAGACACACTATTGCAGAGGCTATGCTGATTTTTCGAATAAGAAGCATGTCTTATTAATGATCTTTCATTTTTTTAGTATTATTTTAATAGTTTTTATGCTGATTTCTCAGAGATGCATGTCTCATTAATTATCTCCCACTTTTAGTATTATTTTAATACTTTTTATGGTGGTTTCTTGAATAAGAGGCATGTTGCATTTTTTAAATATTATTTTAATACTTTTTTATCAAAAGGCGCTTGTCTCATTTGTTCTCTCCCACTATTTGCATTTAAATCATTTCAACTTTACTATTCACTTTCTTCTTATTATTCTTCTATTCAAGCCTTAATTTCTTCTCAGTTCTTTTTCGATTCATGGTTGTAGTTCTTATCTGCCGTTTTTGGTTTGTTACAGCTTTACAAGTTTAATTCTTTTATATTCTTTATTTTTGAATTGCATTCTTTCTTCCTCTCTCTTTTTTTTCTCTCTCTCTATTCATGTTTTAGAGCTGAGCATGTTTCAGAGTTGAATATGGAGATCAATAATCTCTCCATTGCAGAACACACCAATAGTGATATATTTATGCTTATTGCAGAACACGCCAACATAGCAATACTAAATCAATGGCTATTACTCAAAAACTTTTTTTTTTTGATTTGTATTTTCTTTTTGTTTCTTGGAGGTTGGATCAATAGAGAATGAGAAAATTTTGAACAGGATTCCTTCTTCCTTGTATGGTGAAGTTGGAGAGATTGACATTAAAATTTTTTTTGAATTTGAATTAAAATTGAATATTCGATTATTTAAACGAATTCAAATTTGATTTAGTATTTTCAAAAACCATCGAATATTGAATGGAATTCGAATGCTTATTTTTTTAATCGATTTCAAATTCGAATCAAGCCTGATTCGATTTAAATTCGTCCATCGTATCTAATTAGTCTCTAAACCTCCATTGGGAGCTCCTCAAAGCTATTATAAATACCTTGAGATTGAGATTCACTAGCTTTCTTCCAAAGCCAATCCGCCACTCTATTAGTGTCCCTGAAGATATATACAACCCGAACATCCATAGTTTGGTAATATGATTGTAGCTTTGTTTGCCAGTTCCAAAGTTTCCAAGGGAGAGAGAGAAAGCACCCTATCCAATTTTTGCTAGAACTTGAGAATCTGTTTCCACAATCACATTGAAAATTCGCAACGATCTTGTTAACTCTAGCTCATTTAACAAAGCTTTAGCTTCTGCAATATAATTTGTGTCGGCGGCAAAATTATTTCTCTCATCTCTGATGAATCCTCCTCCACCACAAGTCCTGGATTGATCCTTGCCGAGCCATCAACATTTAATTTGAAGAATTTAGAAGGGATTGGCTGAACAAAAATCACCATTGGGTGTCTCCTTGTGGTATTACAGATCTGAAATCTGCAATGAGATAAAGCTTGAACCTGCCATGGTTCAGATTGAGAAGTAACTTTAATAAGAGGAGATAATTCATGCAACCAGCCAATCAGAATTTTAATCAAGTGTTGTGAACAAGTGAACACTTCCTCCATCTTCCGCTTGCATTTCTCCTTCCATAGCTCCCATGGAATCAAACAAGCTAGCAGTCTCACACAGTAAGCCCACTGACTGTTTGCTTTAATTGTCAAACATTGATGGAGCACCACTCGAATAGGCTCTTGGGGGCGACTGAGCTAAAGAATCTCCACGGTTTTTGTGCTAAACAACCTTGGACAAACAGGTGGTCCGATGTTTCTACCAGTGGTTCTTACAATACAAACATTTTGAGGCAAGGGGAATTCCGATCAGTTGCAAGTTGTCATCCATTCCCACCTTTGCTTTTAGGAACTTCCAAGAAAGCTATCTTGGTGGGGAGGTAGCTGTTCCATACCGCTCTGTGCCAATCCACCTTTTTGAATTCTCAACCGATTCCAAGATGCCTTTATTGAAAAGCTTCCATCATTGTTATCCATCCATATGATTCTGTCAATTTTAGGTCTGATTTTAATGTCCATAGAGAAAATTTCATTCAGCCGCTCCTCACTCAGGTTGATCTCATCCAACCGCCACTCCATTTTCATCAAACTCATCACAGACCTGTAAATTTATGTCAACCGAATCCAGGTCCTCAACATCATCCACAAGTGGTCCACTGTTAGTCCACTTGTCTAACCAAAAGCTGATCCTACGAGTACCTATTGGCCATTTGGAACCTTGTACCAGGTCTTCAACTGATTGAAAGGTCCTTTTCCAAGTCTGAGTTGTATTTGGAGGACATGTAATATAGAAGTGTTTACCCTTGAAGCATTTTGCTTTTACAAGGTCTGCCCATAAAGATTTCACATACAAGGCCCTCCAAAGGGCTTTGAATCGCAGGGCCTGTTGCACATCACGCAGACTTCGGATTTGTAAACCTCCTTCCTCATACGGGAGCGAGTTTTTTCCAAGCAACCAAGATATGTCTGTTCTCCTGTTTTCCATCTGACCATAAAAATTTGAAAAAATCTTTTCTATTCTGTTCAAAACTTTTTTAGGAGTAGATACTGCCAAGTATATGCACCGGGTAACTGGCCAGCACGTCTGATGAGAGTAATTTCCTCCTCCCCCCTTGGTCAAGATCTTACTTTTCCATCCCACCAGTTCTCAATTTTTGTCTATAAATCTGCAAAGTCAATGGATTGGAGTAAGTCCTTATCAATGAGAACCCCGAAGTAAGTAAAAGGCAACTTTTTATGCACAAAACCAGTGGATCTCTCTATGATACAAATCCAGGTTGAAGTAGCCTTAGCCACAGTGAAGAAACAACTTTTTTGTTTATTGATCATCTGCCCTAAACTCAGTTATATTTTTTCAGAATTGTCATCATCCTGTCCAGAGATCTCTTGGATCCTCGAGTAAAAATAATGGTGTCAACCGCATAGAGACTATGCGTGATGCAGGGGAACCCTCTCAAAGTGACATAAACATTCTCATCTTTTTCTGCACAGTTATGAAGAGACCTACTACTCAGGACTTCCTCTGCTAGGATAAAAAGGTAGGGCAAAAGTGGATCTCCCTGGTGGAGACCTCTCGTTGAGTTGAAATACCCTGTAATGCTCCCATTCCAGATAATTGAAAACCAGCAATTCGTCACCATTTTTAAAACTAAATTAACCCAACTTGAACTGAAACCAAACCTGAGGAGAACGAGCTTAAGGAAATTCCAATTTAATCTGTCATACGCCTTTGCCATGTCAAGTTTAATGATCACATTGCCACCATAGACTTTTCGATCAATATCAGCAACCATCTCTTGTACTAGAGAAACACTATCAGCAATGTTCCTTCCTTTGATAAAAGCTCCCTATTTCAAGGATATCAATTTGTCCAGGATACTGGAGAGCCTGTTAGTAAAAATTCTTGCAATTATTTTGTAACAGAAATTTCCCATACAAATAGGCCTTAAGTCTGAACAACTTTCTGGATTCTTACACTTCGGAATTAAAATAATGAAAGAAGATGTAAGGCTTACTGGAAGAGCACCCCCATGAAGAAAAATTAAACTGCATTAATTACCTCCTCACATACAATGTCCCTACAGGAGGTATAGAAAGTGCTAGTAAAACCGTCTAGACCCGGTGAGCTTTCATTGTCTAAAGACCAAACTGCAGCTTTGATTTCATCATGGTCGGGAATGGATTCCAGCAGATCGTTTTCCTCTCCTGTTACTAAACAGGGGATCACATTCAGCATTTCTTCATCTATATCCACAGATTCTTCTGTCAAAATATCTTTAAAATAATTAACTACCAGCTCCTTTAGACACACCCATCCTCTTCAATCCAAGAGCCTTCATTGTCTTTTAACCGTCTGATTTCAGATTTCCCTCTTTTAATTCTAACTGAGGTGGGAAAGAACTTGGTATTTCGATCACCATCAGAGAGCCATTTGATTCTGGACTTAGTTATTTAATGTATTTTAAGATTGTAACCAGATCCAGTCCTCTATGGGCTACTAACAATTGAGGATCCTCTTTTTATGGAAGATATAATGTGAAGACGATTTTCTTCCAATCTTAAGTTTTATTCAAGGATAACATATAACAGTTATCTTAGTTATTTAATTGAATTTCTTTTTGGATTTTTTGTACACTTTCAAAAACTACACAACTTTATTACGTGATTGCATCTTCTACTTTGTCATAGCTATAATTTTGTTAACACTTTTATTCAAATCAAGCTATCCTAACTAAGATAAAGATAAATGGAAAGCTGACATAAAGGACAAATTCATATCTTCGTAGAAGTAGAAGCATTCAAAGGGTACAATGTACAAAGTTGCATTGAGAATTGGTTCTTAGTGTTGTTCCATGATTGAGCTAATACATAAATCTGCATATATTTTTTCGCTTCTTCTTTTTTCATATTTTTTTTGTTTTGCTTTTTCTCATAGATATGTTGCCCCCATCTATTTTTTCAGTAGCAACTAGAAATATTTGGTTGGGTTAAGGTTGACAAATTTGTGGGGGTCTTGATTGAGGTATATTTTCCATATATAGATGTTATGATGTAAGAATAAATAAAAATGAATAATAAGGGTTATTTGACTCTATTTTTCTTTTTGTTTTTTATTTAATATATGTTTGTCTTATTGATAAAATCGGAATGTATTATGCAGGCTATTTCATATTTAATAATTAGCATGTCAATGGCAAGTGAAAGTGAGATTGCAGGAGTAGATATAGTAGATGATGACTATTAAGGGTATGATTAGACTTCTAGTAAGAAAAGATTGACATCTAAAGTGTGGGAAGAAATGAAAAAGATTAATTTGGAAAAGGAATGGTGTAAGCATTTGCAAGAAGATCTTATAGGGTAAATCAAGTAAGGGAACTATTTAGATGTCTCATAGGGCATTATCAGTTTTTCTTGTACGTGGAAAATACCCTTTTACTACTTTTGAAGAACTTGGTTTTAAATTCTTTATTAAATCTATAAATCCTAAATTTAAAAATGCGAGTAGGCAAACTGTTAAAAGAGATATCATATCTAGCTATGTGGAAGAAAGAGAGGGTGTGAAAATTGATTTGTCTTATATACTTGGTCGAATTTGTTTAATTTCTGATAATTAGAGATCTAAGCACATTGATAATGAATTCATGTGTATAATTGCTCATTGGATTGATAACAATTGGAAGTTACAAAAAGGAATTATCAGCTTTAAAGCTTTGGCACCTCCTTTTGATGGACTATCTTTAGTAGATGAGATGGTATTTGCTTAAGTGAATGGAGTATTGATCAAAAATTTTTAGCATTACATTATATAATGCTAGTTACAATGATGTGATGGCTAATTCTTTGAAATTGAAATCTTCAATACATAAATATTTGGTGTGTCATGGTGATTCTTTCAAAACATAAAATTGTTGACGATGTTATTGCTAAGATTTGTGATGGTGTGAAAAATATAAAGAAAGCAGCTGCTCGAAAGAATATGTTTTATGAACTTGCTAAAAAAAGTTTTTTACTTAAACACAACTAGAAGATTGAAGTTAGACATATGTGTAAGATGAAATTTAACTAATTTGATGCTTGAGCATGCCATTTATTATAAGCAAGTCTTACAACATTAGGGGCAAAGGGATAATACTTTCAAAATGTTTATGCTTTTTGGAAAAAGAATGGGAAAAGGGCGTAAGTTTCACAAATTTTTAAAGGTTTTTTATAATGTTACTTTGCATATTTTCTGCCACTAAGTACCCTACTTCAAACATTTTCTTCAAGGGAGTGTTGATGATTCATAGGTAATTAATGGCAATGAGTAAGGAATCTCATAATTTTATGACTAACATCGTTAGAAATATGAAGGAAAATTTGATAAATATTGGGTTGAATATAGTATTATTTTTTCTTATACTATTTTGTTGGATCCTCGTTGCAAAATTAGGTTTGGAGTATTGTTTTAATAAACTTTATGGTAATGATGCTAAGGAGCATGTTAATGCTATAATTAGAACTCTTCATGATTCGTTTAATGAATATAAAGAAAAATTTTCCTCGACCTCATTTGTTGGATCTTCTAGTCGAATTGACATGAGTGAGAAAAATGATAATGGTGATAGATTTGAGGATTATGAACAATTTTTGAGTTCAAAAAGAAAGACTCATAATGAAAAAACTCAGTTGGACCTTTACTTGGAGGAATAAAACCTTGATATCAAGGAAAATGTTGATGTTTTGGAGTATTAGAGTAAGAGTTCATTTAGGTATCCTGAGTTAGCATCAATGGGTTGAGATATTTTGGCTATTCCTATTTCCACAATTGCATTTGAATCCACATTTAGCATTGGAAAGAAGGTGATCAATCCTTGGAGAAATTCACTTAAATCCAAGATAGTTCAAACTTTAGTTTGTCTTGAAGATTGGATCCGTGCACAAGGCTTTGTATTAGGTAATTTTTTTATCTATTGTTTATTAAAATATATGATTCTATACTTCATTGAATTTATTCTAATAGTTTTTCCAATTGTATGCATGGGGAACAAATTTGTTAGGGGTTCCTTTAAGATATCAAGTTTGTTAGAACAGGATAAAGGATCGAATACTAGTGATAATGATAATGAAGATGCTGAACTTGATGATATGTTTTAGGTATTATAATAATATATCTTTTGGTTATTTGTTTGTCATTTGACATGATAACAAATTACATATGTGATATGGGTAATGAATTTGTCTCTTATTCTCTTTTATGATGTATTGGAAGTTGGAATGTTTAATCTAGTTAGTGAATTCAATAATGGATGGAGATGGCTAAAACATGTTTTGTATGATATGGGCAATGAATTGGTCTTTTATTTTATTTTTTAGGATGGCTTGGAACTTAAGAGTTGAAATGGATAGAGAACATGAATTGGTCTTTTATTTTCTTTTTGTTGGTGAATTCAAAAATGGATGGAGAACATATTTTATGGATTTTGTTTGTCTTATTCAAATTTTTCTTTTTATGATTTTAGAGGAACATGAAATTATATGAATTTAGATTCAGTATGTTTTGCTATTTATAGGAATATGAAGTTATATGAATTTGTCTCATGTGTTTTATTTTCAGGTTTATCTTGTTTCATGTGTTTTGTTTTTAGGTATGCCTTAGCTGTATAGAAGAAACTAAACAACAATGAACATATTAAACCACCTTAAAGGTTGTTGATTGTAAGATAAAGTGGAATTAAAATTGATTCTTTGTAGGAATTAAAATGGATTATCTCCATTTGAACCGATTTTACGATTTAAGAATGTGAAACAGTTGCTTTGTAGGTGGTGATTGGTGAAAGTGTGCTCTAAAACGTAAAAGAAATTACGATGAAACCTATAATAAAAGGGAAAAAATCAATCATTTTGTTAGGTTGGGCCTCGAGCTTTTTATGAGGGCCAGGCTTGGGCCCAAGTTATAGGCCCGTTGGTTGGGCCAGTTTCAAGCTTGGGCCTGAAAAAATTATGTTAACGAAGAGCAAAAGCCCAGCCTGAGCCTAGCCTGGCCTGACCTGGCCCATGAACAGGTCTAGATACAATAGGCATAGAAGTCCCCACTTCAAACTCATGCGTAGCATCAATCATTCACATAAAAAGACCTGCAATAGAAGACTCACCCCTATGCATAGGAATTCATTGGCCTATTGTAAGGGTTAGAAACGTGATTTGATATGGCCAAATGGGATCTATTGCATGGCCAAATTTTTAAAATTTTTCTCCCATTTTGAGAACCAATTTTTCGATAATTTGAAATCTAAAATTTCAAGATTGATCTTGCACTGAACCACACCAGATTTGAAACCCAATTTAGAATCTGATTCATACCTGATACGAAGTCCACAAAAGAAGTTCCTAGAGTGATAGTTCATGGCTAATGTTAGATCTGAACCAACCTCCAACTAAAGAATTTACGGTTGCAAATGTGAAGTTGATTCAGCAATATCTTTTCTGCAAAACCGATCTCCAAACTAACTTAGATTTGTTGCACTAGTGTGAGCTTGAGTGTGTGTGATGTTTATCCCAAAAACATAGCAGAGGGTTAATGAATTTTCAGGCCCACCACAATTGGTTCGAACTAGGGTTTATTGAATGTAAAGAGAGAAGATAATAAAGTGAATTGTTCCTCTCCTCTTAATCCCTTATGTAGAGCACTCTCCTAATCCTAATAGGAACTTATACAAATCAAACTTGGATCAAGACTTTATTTTAATTAGATAAACATTATCTTTTTAAGAGAATGGATGCTCCATACCTAAATCCATACCCATTTTTTATCCAAATCACATGACAACTTCAATTGTCATGCATGTAATCACTAAATTGGACGTTGCAAGACCACATGGGCTTGGCCATTGTATGGTGTAGGACCCATAAAGGTCTCAAGTAAGTCCATAAGGGTTCAGCCTTACCCATGAAAGGGATTATACTGAATTCACTGCCTAGGGGAAGTGAATCCCTAACTGTGAGCATTAGGAAAATGGCTCACTTAAGTTGGATTTGGAGTCGCCACCCATTAGTTATGGAAATGAAGTTGATGGAACCTTCGAAAATGGCATCAAAATCATTTATTACTTTACAGTGATTTCAAAGCCTAGGCATTGACTACACCAGCCTAGGTAAGACTCGAATGGAAGGGGGAAGGGCTTAGGCACCCCTCTCCAAGGTCCAATAGGTGGGTCCCACATGATGATCCCGAATGAACATAATCACAAAATAGATAATTATTTAATGAAGCAAAACTAACAAAGAACAAAGCATCACAAGAGAACCACCCTAAATATATTTTATTACCTTTTTTATTTTTTCTATTTTACATTTTTATCTTCATTTTTTTGAATAATTTATATATAATTATTTTTATTTATTTCATTTTTATTACTATTTCCCTTTCAATAACCCAATCTTCCCCTACTACCTAAACAAATCTGAATCTACTAAGCTAGTTTCCCCCATTTCAACCCTTTTACCCAATTTATGTATTATTTGATCTACTCCTTTTATGTCTCTCTTTATTTAGTATTTTTTATCTTATTACTTTTTTATTATTGTTATTATTATTTATTTTTGTATTACTTTGCACTGTCAACCAAAGTCTTCTCCTTCTACTTCTATGTCTTGTGGAAATACCTCAATCTCTTTCACTATCCCCCCTTTCTTGACATTAACTTTATGTATATATGTGTGTATTCTGTTCACAATGGGATGAAATCCGAAAAACTGGGATCTCCCTAAAATCACAATTCATTGTCATTCATCCCAATCTAAGCCAAATCTAGTAGCCACCTAATTCATTCCCTAGAACTAAAAAATAACTACATATCCAAACTACATCTACCATTAACCGAAGAAACGATACGATTATTCTAGTCTTGACTCTTGAATAAGGCAAACATGACAAACAACCAACAGGATTAAAATTCTATCAAACATGTTATTTGAAAGGATTTAAATCACAAGAGACCAAATGAACTAAATCTCAACATTACCATCCTATAAACTCACCATTCAAACATGTAAAACACTGGCGACGTTTTACACTAGATCCAAACGAAGCCTCTGTGATGAATCGATTTTGGATCGGATAAAAGGTTGTTACAATCTCAAAGTTAATGTTTTACTTCTTTTGATTTAATTGTTTGATTTTTTACATTGAATCATATAATAGGTGACTATTACATTTTGAAAACCATGATAAAAAGTGTAAAGTTTTACATTGATAAAATCGATGTAATATTTACATCGATAATCGATGTAAAACATTAAGCTTGATGAGGTTTTACATCAATTCATGATGTAAAACTCCACTCCATCCAAATGCCAACAAATATAAAACAGAGTTGAGTTTTACATCGATCTTCAATTATGCTCCTTCCAAATGCCAACAACATTGAACAAGTATAAAATTTTACATAGTTCTTGATTTACACTGATTCCAAATGCAGTTATAAGAGTGAAAGAAATAGAAAAGGAAACAACACAAAAAAATAGAGCTATTAGAGGCCAGTAGCATAGAAAAAATAAAAACGCTTAATTCTGATATCCCAATAATTGGGATGTGTGTTATTCTAAAAAAATGATGGTATTGGGTTGGGACAAAGAACCTACAGGAACTGGTTCCATTGGATCTCTCCCCTCCCCTTAAATCCCGATCACATTACTGAGGAAGAAAAAATGATGATTAAAAAAAATGAAAAGCAATGGGAAGAAAAATGAAGCTTACCTGATTCAGTTTTGGCCTAGGTTCATTGTAATAGGGGATGGAGAATGTGTCGGATCTGGATGGAGGAGGATTGAGATGATCGTCACCGCTGGTTCAATGTCGAGAGGTAAAAGATTGAGGCAAACAATGGATTTCAATCAGTTGGTGATTTTTGCCACCATTGGTTTGTTGGTTGAGAGGAAGAAGATGATGAATAGTTTTCCCTCTTCTCTCCTTTCTCAGGTTGAGAGGAAGAGTCAGATTGAAGAAGAAGAAGAAGAAGAAGAAGAAGAAAGGGAAGAGGAAAAAGAAAAAGAGAGAGAGAGAAAGAGATCAGGAGGTCGTCGCAGCCGCCCCTATTCATTTGAGAGGAGAAAGAGGGTAAACAATAGATTTTAGTGGGTTTTAAAAGAAGAAAGAGAAGAAGAAGAAGAGAGGGAGGGTAATAGTGTGAGAGAGGGGAAATATGGCTAGAGGTAAAGTTGGAGATTGGATTGGATTTCCATTGCTTCTAGTTTTGCTTCGAATGGGGAAGAGATAATGAACAATGTATTTTGGGATATGTGGGTCAAATAGGGTCCAAGGGTTAAACTGGGGTCCTTTGATGGATGGTTGTGATTTTTGTGTCAAATATCAGAGAGTTAAGACGAACTTGATTGTAGAGAGGGGTTTTATGTGTAGGATAGCAAGATTAACCTGCTAAAATAGAATATTTTTAAATGGGTGGGAAACTAGGGTATTTTGGGTTAAAATTTGGTAGGATGGGGTTTTCGGACATTTTAAGTTAATTGGTGGATTCTGTCAATTTAGGGCTTCAAAATGGAATCTAGGTGTGATGGAGGGACAAACAATGGCATTTTGGGTTAAAATTTCACAAGAGGGTATTTAGAGGTGCCTGGGATCTGATAATGATGTCTGATTAGTCTTGAAGGGTTAAGATCATACGAATTTGTGTGAACGGGATAATAAAAATTAGAACCTTAGTTTGATTAAAGGGCAAATGGGGAAATCTTGGGTTAAAAATTTATGGGCAGGTGTTTTGATGTATTTGGAGTTTAATGGTGTGGTCTGATCGGTTTGGATGTGTTAAGATCAAGGGAATCTAGGTTCTAAGTGTTTAGATTAACAAAAGGCATCAGAATGGAATCTTTGCTTGATGAAGGGGTAAACGGAGAAATTTTGAGGTGAAATTTTTTGGGTAGGTATTTTAAGAGGTCTCTAGTCTGATGGTGGTAACTGATTTGAGGGTAAAAGTGTAGAAGAGGGTTGATTAGGGCCATCAAATTGGTATCATATGGATTTAACAATGGATTTAGGGATTTCGGGGCTAAAAGATTGGGATTTTTGGGTGTTTCATAGAGATTGGGAGGGTTTTATTAGGCATTTAGGGTAAATTAGGGATTCAAGCGGTAGACTAAACAAACATCGGGTGCTGACTGTTGCCCCTCTTTGTTATAAGGTAAAAACTACAAAACAACATAGACCAAAAGAAGCACACAAAGATTTTTGCAAAGGGTAAGCTTGGAAGAGGGGTGAGATGAGGAAGGATGATTATGGTGAGGGAAGATGAAGAAGAAGAGTTCCTATTTAGCATCGTTTCATCATGTTCAAGACATTTTATTTTTTTCCAAAGTGACATCTCCTAGGTATCAAGATCCTTCGGAATCAAGGTACATTTATCGTAAAAGAAGGAAAACAAATAGGAAACAGTGATAAAAGCAACTTATCATGTGAAAACCAATTACTTTTAGCAAAGTGACTCCTTCTAGGTATTGGAAACCTTCTGGAATTATGGCACATTTGTTGTAAAGAAAAGTATATAAAAAACAATTCATAATGTGGGAACTATTTTTGGAAAAAAAAACCCTTCTAGGTCTCAAAAACCTTACAAAATCAGGGCAAAATTGTCACTAAGAAAACCATATCAAAAACAACTCATAATGTAAAAATTGACTACTTTTTTTTTTTGAAAAAATGAACCCTGTATAAAAAACTATACAGAATCAAGATAGATGTAGGTCAAGGCATAGAGGTTGATAAGACCAATGGATTTACTGATGTGGGTCAAAGAATAGAGGTTGACATGACCAACGGAAAGCATAGATGTTGACATGACCAACGGATCTTTTGATGTGGGTCAAAGCATAGAGGCTGGCATGACAAATGGAAACCAATGTAAGTATTATGAATGAAATTAGGACTTAGATACTTTAACTAACAAACCTTCAATCAAATTATAAATTCAAAGAGCAGAACACCGAAGTGTGAGATAAACACCCAAAGGGATTTTTGAACAATAAGGAAAATGTTTACATGAAAGAACTTGGAATAACCAACATATAAACAAGCAAAAGGATATAATGTAATGGTAGAGTCATGATAGAAGTTAAGCATGCACCAAAAAGGTTAAAACATCCCCTCAAACTGTGGTGTAAGGAAGTATTCAATATTCAAGCAATGCACAAGGACATGAAATATGAAAATGGAAAGTAGGAAAAATTTTAAAAATCAAGGGCAAAAGTGCCTTCAATCTCAACTCATATGAGAGTAATTATGTTCAAATGGGCTATATCTGGTTCGCATTAGATGAGAGTGTATATCTTCTCTTCAAGATCATTACTTAAAAATTACTAAATTCAAAAGCATGCGCAATGGAATTGTAAGGTGTTGAGCAAGAGATTCACTGTAGGAAAAGCCTTTATCATAGGGTTTTTGCCCTAGTTTTTCTTTTTTTTTTTTGTTTTCTTTTCCTCTTTTTTTTTTTGACTAACATAAATGGTGGGTTATGAAGCTGATAATTCAATGGAGAGAGTTATAACTATGATCCCTTATTTCTAGCCAAATAGGTCTATCTAGTGTTGATTTGCCGATTTTTCAAAGATCAAGGAGGTCTTGCTCATTAGGACAAAACGTGGTATGGGACAAATGTTACAAATGATGGATTAAAAGGTCTAAATAACAATTAATGTAGGTATCAGATTCTCAAATCATTACATAGGAAATTTAATTCAGGGTCTACTTTCATTATCACATTTTCATTTTCTCTTTTTTTCTTTCTTCTCTTCTCTCTCTCTTTCTTGATTATCGAGGCTCTCTTCATAGTCATATGGATGGAAATTGTTCTTCATATTTTTCATCAACATGAATCATGCCTTTATATTAATCAAGGAGGACTTTATTTTGGGATGAAATGTAAATAAGTAAGAAAAATCAAAACTAACGTGTGGGTGTCATCACAAAAGATTTCATAGCAATAAAATCATCTTAACTGCCCTAGTTTCTTCTAACTATTTCTTGATTCTCCACTTGCCAATTCATTATTGCATTGATCTTCATTAACCAACATTCCTTGATTATTTCATTCCCAATAAATCTATTAAAATTTTACTCCCCTTTTTTCTTTATTCTTTCTCTTTTTTTATCTTGTTTTTATCCTTTTCCACCTTTCTCTTCCTTTCATTTTTATTTTTCTCCATTTTTCTTTTTTCCTCTTCTTTGTTTAAGCTCTTTCTCTATTGCTCTAATTACATTTTACTTGTTTTGACATCCACTCGCTAATAAGTGTTTATTGTAAAGAAGAAGTTGACAAAAAGGCTCAAAGGTCCAACTAAGGGATTTTATTTTATATTATCAAGATTGAATGCTCAAGTTCAATCAAGCGGCTAAGGATGGCCTCCCTTCATTTCATCATCAACTACATGTGACATATTGAAGAAGTATATGTTGAACCAAGAACAAACCCTTAAGCATTCTCATTCTCCCTTCCTTTTTTCCCTTTTCTTGTCTTTTTCTTTATTTTCTTTATTTTATTTTTTTTAATCTTTTGGTGATCCCTAAGATGCATTCCATGGATTTGGCTAGTTTTCCAAAGAAAAGGTCTGATGCACAAGCTCAACTAGTTAACTAGCGGCTTTTCCAAATTTAGGGGATCATTGATGAAAGAGAAATGGCTGAGGATGGCCTCTAGTCTTTTATTTGATTAATTGATAAAGCACTAGGTTAGGATTGTACCTTTGTTTTATGTCGGCTCAGGCATTATTCAATGGGAATGTGCTATGCTTTGGTAATTCTGCCTCAGTTAGTAGGATATCCTTATTATGGGTTGGGTGGTCAAAAAAGGAAATTCAACTATAAAGCCCTTGATTAACAATTAATTCCTCAGGTAGGCTTTTCAGACTCAGAAAGGGATCAAAACTTTGCCTTCTTTTGGGGATAAATAGGCCTAAATAGACTAAGCACTCTCTTAGAAGTAAGCATCTAAGGCAAGGGAAAGAGAAATGAGAAAAAATAATATTTTATTTATGAAAGTGTTTGGACCCCTTTGAAAGGGATCATGTCGGACGTAGTTCAAAATGTCCTAGAATGACAATAGAGAGAGAATAACAAACTAAATGCAATTAATGAAAGAAGATTCTCAATGGTTAAAGGCATGGTAGAGAGCATTGACCCCATGTCTCAGGAATTACATTGAAATTCACGTAATCGGTTCAACACTATAGATAATAGCCAAAGTTGGCCAAAGATGGCATTCACAACATGCTGACGAAAGGGAGAACAACTTAGTTCAAAGATGATTCTTGAGGCTCAGGAAATGCAATGAGTCCCTGATCAATTAGCTTCTAAACTGCAATCTTAAGCTGATGACAATTGTTAGTGGTATGCCCCAAGCTTCTATGATATTCACAATAGGCATTATTATCATAATGCTTTGGTTTATGCACTGAGGGAGGTCTCTCTTCAAGCAACTCCAAATATTCATAAATAACCAAGGCAAGTAACAACTAAGAGTGTGGACAAGGAAGTGGGGTCAACTTCTTTTCTATTTGGGGAGTTTGTTGCACCCTTGGGGTGTGCTGATGTTGACATGATTGTGGGTGCACTGGAGTAGGCATCTCAAATTCTTGACAAAAAGCCTAACCATTTCTTCCTTGGGCATGGAGTGATGCAGTTTCGATGCTAATTCATGCCACCTATAGGCATAATCCAAGAAAGATTCTCCAAGATTCTGAATCGTGGACTCAAGATCTGCTCAATCTGGCACTGATTCCATGTTATAAGAAAAGTGGTATAAGAATGCTTTGGATACTCTTTTCCATGATTTCTTTTTCTCTTCCTCAAGATTGGCAAACCACATTCTAGCACTCCTTGTCATTTTTTTCTTAAACATCTGGATTAGGAGCTTCTCATCTAAACCATACTAAAACATGTCCCCATAAAAGACTTTTAAGTGAGTCTACGGATAGCCTTTTCCATCATATTTCTCAAAATTGGGTATCTTGAACTTCTTAGACATCTTAGCATCTGGGTATAGGCACAACTCCTTAAAATTGGTGATTCCTAGGTTGTACACCCCTTTTACCTTTCGCATCTCCTCCTTTACCTTCTCCACATCATCTTTCCATGGGATTTGGGACATATGAGGGGGTGGTATATTAGTAGACTTGGGATTGTCCTCACCGAATAGGGTTAGGGAAGGCCAGCAGTAGGATTGCTTCGAAAAACTATAGGCTAGTTGGGGTGGAGGTTGGTAGTAGGATTGCTCTGGAAAGCTAAATGTTGGTTAGGATGGAAGCTGGTGTGATGAAACAGTGAACACGAAGGGAGTGGTGTAAAGGTATTATTGGGTATGGCAAATGTTGGGAACATAGAGGACGTGAAAGGTGGGACAACAGTTGACATGTTAGGAGGTGTGATAGCGGGAGAGGATCCGACGTTGGTGGTTGAGTGCTTTGATTTGTTGGGGTAGGAGAAGGTGGTTCTGGCTAGGAATGCGCTTCTCTAAAGGTTGCAAACTAGGTTACTACATCCTTTGGATTCTCCTAAAGTTTGAGAAACTCAATATAGGTGATTGAGGTATGTTTGGGTCCACTGAAGTAGACAAACCTATGGATGAGGAGGCGATTACAGGATCATTCTTGATTGAGTATTATGCCATGGCTTGGGCAACCAATCGGGTAACTACATGATGGGTGGAAAGTTTAAGACTCCCAATGGTGCTCTCCTATCAACATTACTTCATTAGCAATTGTTTCTTTCTTTATTCAGCCATCACTCTCTCTCTCTCTCTCTCTCTCTCTCTCTCTCTCACTCACTCACTCACTCACTCACTGCTATTTTATTTTTTCATCTACTATTCTATTTTATTACTATTTTAAAATGATTTCTTTCTTCTCTTTTTTATCCTCTACCCTTCTCCCTTCTTCCTTCTTTTCTTTTATCTTTTTCATTCCTCTTGTCTTTCTTCTTTTTGTATTTAGTTTTTTTTTTAATTTTAATTTTTATAATTTCCCTTTTAATTTTTGTATTTTTGATTTCTTCTTTCTTTTTGTTTTTTCTTTCTTTTTCTTCATCTGTTTTCATCATTTTTTATTATCTCTATTTCTTTTAGATTTTCTTTATTTATGATTTTTCACTACTTAATTATAAATTATCTTTTTTTCTTGGAATTTTAATTCTTGATTGACTTGATCTATTTTTTAATTTTATTTTTTGACCTTTTGATTTATGGTTTTCATTCTTTATTGTTTTTGTTATTATTATAATTATTATAATAATAATTATTATTATTTATATTTTTGAATAACTTTTATTGATTTTGATTGATCTAATATTTTCTATAATTAATTTGAACGATTTCATTTATTTTCCCCCACTTATCTTCTTTTTAATTTTTTCTATGTTTTGATTATTATTTTTTTATTTGTTATGAATTTGAACTATTTTTTCTGTTTTTAATATTTCATATTTCCATTTTTTATATTTTTTAAAATATTTGTTCCACGATTAATTTTTCTTAATTATCCAAAAGAAATATACATGATTTTTCTTAAATGATTTTGCTGTTGTTTTTTTTTTATTCCTTATTTCTTTTTTTTTCTTTTTTTCTTTTTTTCTCTTTTTCCTTTTTTTTTATTTTGTTTGTATTTCCATTTTTGACTTCCTTATTTTATTATTTTATTATTTTGATTTTTCAGATATTTGAATATATTATATTTGTTTTCAATTGTTATGTATATTTTTCTTTTTTGTTTACCTTTTTTCTTTTTTTTTTTATTTTAGCAGTATTTTTTACTTTTTATTTGATTTTTTTTTTTAATTTTTTGGATTCATTTTTTATATTTGTTGACTTTTTATTTCATTTAAAATTTTTGGGAATTTTGATTATGTTATATATTTTGATTATTTTTTTTCTATCTTTTTTTACTTTTTTTCTATTTTCCCTTTTTTATGTTTTTCTATCTTCCTCTTTTTCATTTTTTTGGATTTTTTATTTTTTTATTTTCTTGTTTGTGTACTTGTGCCTAACCTTCCTACCTTATTTTTTAATTTTTCCTTTCTTTTATGATTTTTTTTAATTTTTGATTTTATTATTTTTTAGTTTCTTATATATATATATATATATATATATATATTTTATCCTATTATTCTATTTCAATTTTAGTTTTATTGGACTTTTGACATTGTATCTATTTTTTATTTTGTTTTTATATTTTTATTTTGATGTGGGCCCCACAAGGGTATGGAAGCAAAACAAGTTGGGTGGTTGATATCCTAACTGACTAGGCTGACACATGGAGTTCGATGCATGAAGGGAGGGTTTGACACCTAGACTCAATAGCTCCAACAAGGTTGCTAGCCTTCAAATTAATCTCTACCCATCAAACAAATGGACTTCTTTAGTTGGTGGCTAGTTTACGGGTACTTCGATCCCGAGGCATAGCCTACTAGTCTCTCTGAATAAGGTATGGGATTCTACAATCTAATGCAAATGGTGTGCAGAATGTGCATAAGTAGATAAAGAAATAGCACAAATGAAGCAATAAACAACTATCAAATAAACATCGAGAGAGCAATTATTATTCTAATAAAAGGAAAACAAAATAAAAGCATGCATATATACAAGGAAAAGTAATGAAGACAAACGAGCCCCATGCTGGCCCCACCTGTGGCCCAAGAACTCCCTATCGAAATCGCCAATCTGTGAACATAGAGAAACAACTCAGTTGTGCTGGAAATAGAGTCGACACCCATCAGTTAAGGAATGGGAGGTGATGGGACCTTTGAGCATATTTTTCAAAAATCATTTCTATTTTAGTAATGACTCCAAAGCCCGTGGCACCAGTTACACCAATACGGGTGTAATTGCTCTTCTTCTTATTAGTTTTTGTTAGTAATGACTCCCTAATTATATATATTTTTTCACGTTTTTCTATTATCTTATTATTAGTTTTTTTGGGGTAAATTTCTTAAACTACCCTTATGGTTTAGCTAATTGACTAAGTGTACCCTTACTTTTTGAAATTTGACTAATGCTACCCTTATTGTTTCTGACAATTGACTAACTATTGCTCTGTCACAATTTTTGCACATGTAACTCCACTTGACTTATAAAATTTTTTCAACCCAATATCACCCTCATCCCTTGAGCCCCCACTCTCTCTCTCTCTCTCTCCATTCTTAGACCACCCCCTTTACCTCTAGTCTTTCTCTCCCCTTCTTTCTCTAGAAGAAAAAAAAAAGAAGTGGAAGGAGAGAGAAAGGAAGAGAGAGATTAGAGAGAGAAATTGCAATCGCCACCCCTGTTCTCATCGCAAGATTAAATTGATGAACAGTGCGGACTTGTACTGCAGCTGGTCAACAGTTATCACCCGTCTTTGGTCTTGGTGTCCAACTGAAAACTGCTCTTATGCATGCTCCGCTAGTCACCGCCCCTGTCTTTGGTCTCAATATCCGAATGAAAACCCCTCTTTTCACTCTCATGCGTATGCTCCCCCATGTTCAGAATCATTGCTGTAACTCATTGTAGTGGTGGTGATGATGATGAAACAGTAAAATGAGAGAGAGGACATAGAGGAGAGAAAGTATGAGAGAAGAAGAGAGATCAAAAAGAAAATTGTCATTGCCGCTTCTGGTTCGAGCAAAGGTCGACGGTGAAAGGTACTGTAACAGTCGATTTAAAATGATTTATTGGGATCTTAAGAAGAGGAAAAAGAGGAATGGATAGAGAGAGAGAAATGGGAGAGAATGGGCGGAGGGGTGCTGCTGGTTCACCGCCGCTCATCTGCTTTTGTTCGAAGAGGGGTCATCACTTCCGCCGCTGCAATGAGTTACATCGGTGGGTGTTGCAGCGACGGAACTGAACACAACAGATTGTCTTCTCGCTCTCTCTCTCTCAATACGGACCTCTCTTTCTTTCTTCCCCTCTCTCCCTTATATTCCCGGTCTTTTTTCACCATCGTCTTCAAACTCCCAAACTCGAGGTAGACATCATAGCGGTAGCAAACTGTAGATTCTTCAACAAGTAGAACTTGAGTCCTAAAAATTGCCGCACGAAAGCTAGTAGGTGTTGATAGGGAGAACCTACTACCCTTGGCTATTCCTTAGCCATGAGCCAGTGCTAGCAGGAGAACCTGCTAGCACGACGGACGACGGTGGGATTGTCAAAAGACTCAAAAGAAGATGTATATGTAGATATGGATTTTGAATGAGTATGATTGATAATATCAATAGTGAATACAATAGTACCACATCAATAAATAACTTCCTCTCAGTGGCAGAAAACCGTAGATTCTACAACAGGCAGAACTTGAGTCCAAAAATTAACTTCTTCTCACTGAACTATCTGTTATATCCCCGGGCATCATTGCCACTCGGAGCTAGTAGTTGGTGATTGAAACTAATTGAAATCTCTCCCTTGCTCCTCTACTCTCGCAAGGCCTCTCCTGTGCTTTATCTGCCATCAAATCCGTACAGACCAAGGGGTTTTCATTGTTACCGTTTCATCCCTTTGCTTTCTCTACCATTAACTCGACAATGCTCCTTGATGCTAATGTTATCAAAGGGGTTTAGTGAAAAAATTGTAGGATGTAAGTATTGAGATCGTCTACAAAGTCAGAGTTCAGCATTTCTTTTCCTTTTTCTCTATTTTATTTTGAAAATTTGAAGAAGAATAAAGGGTAAAATAGTCTTTTTTGTGTTTCTATTAATAGGAATTAACAATAAGGGAAGTATTAGTCAATTGTCAAAAACAATAGGGTAGTATTAGTCAATTTTAAAACAATAAGGATACATTTAGTCATTTAGCTAAACAGTAGGGGTAGTTTAACAAATTTACCCTTTTTTATGGCCCAATTGCTCTCTATAATCAGAGTTCCAATATTGATAGTCTTCTCCCACCTCAGTAGAGATGAATGGTAAAGACAAACCTAGCATTTTTTAACATGGGAGGAATCACAACTACATATTCATCCTAAACAAGCCACGGACAATGAAACAAAGTAAGCATGACAATCATCAATCTTAAAGCATATCAAGCACAACAGAAAATCAATCAGACAATTAAATCAAAATATGTAGAACATTAACTTTGAGATTGCAGCAACCTTTTATCCGATCCAGAATCGATTCATCACTAAAGAGTGAAAGAAATAAAAAAAAATAAAGAAACAAAAAAATAGATCTATTAGAGGCTGATAGCATTGAAAACATATAGACTCAAATTTGATCTCCCAATAATTAATGACGGTATTGGGTTGGAACGGAGAACCTACTAGAATTGGTTTCTGTTGGATCTCTCCCCTCCCCTCAAATCCCGATCACACTACATAGGAAGATGAAGCGATCATTAAAAGAAATGAGAAGCAATGGGAACAAAAATGAAGCTTACCTGATTTGGTTTTGGCCTAGATTCGCTGCAATAGGGAATGGAGATCGTATCGGATCTGGCCAGAGGACGATTAAGATGATCACCGCCGTTGGTTCGGTGTCAAGAGGTAAAAGATGGAGGTGAATAGTGGATTTCTATCGGTTGGTGATTTTTATTGTTGCTGGTTCATTGGTCGAGAGGAAGAAGATGATGAACAATTTTCCCTCTTGTTGGAGGAGATTCAAATTTTCAAGAATCTCTCTCCTCCCACTCTTCTTTTTGTCATTTCCTCTTCTACTCTCGAGTGCATGGGAAGACTTCTTGTCCCACATTGCTTGGGAAAAGAGTGAAGGTAGAGTATATCTATAGTTTTGCTCTCCCTATGGGTAGGGATTCATAAGAGGAAAGCATTATAGATATTCCATGCATGTGGTTCGCAGAGGTCTGGTAAGCGAGTGCACGCCTCACACTCCTGCAAGTTCTTTAACATTACTGATAAGTTCCATTTTGCCTTCTTTATTATTTTACAACAATCTTAAAATGACATTTATGGAATCTATCTCTACTAGCCCTTTCATGAGAAACTGGATACCGTCAACAATTCTTGATTTCTGATTTCTCTAAGATTGAACTCTTCAATGGAACCAACTACAAGCGTTGGAGACAACGTCTGCTATTTGCCTTAAAGTAGTTAGGGTAGTCTTTGCTTTGACTGAACCAAACCCATTAAACATGGAGGAACCAACCCATTCTATTTTTGCAAAACACTAGACTATAGTCGACCACCTCTGCACCAATCATATCCTCAATTGTTTGTCCAATGAACTTTATAATGTTTACTCTTCCTATAACTTTTCATATGAAATCTGGAATGCATTCGATAATAAGTATCCTCTGGAAAATGCTGAAAATGAAAAATATGTAATTGCCAATTTCCCGTATTTCACCATGAAAGAAGACATAGACATGTCTACCCAAATAGATGAGTTTCAGGTGCTTGTGGGGGAACTAGCAAAGGAATGCATGATACTGCTAGATGAATTCATTGTCAGTTCTCTCATAGAAAAATTATTGCATACATGGAATGACGTCAAGACTAGTATGAAACATAAGAGGAATGACACTATTTTGGACCAAGTAGTGGTCCGAATTAAAATAGAAGAAAAGAATAGAAAGAAAGATGAGGACCAGTTTTCCAAAACCAATCTGGTTGAGGAGAAAACTATAAAATTCAAAAAGAATGTGAATGTGAAAAATGATCAGAAATTCAAGAAGCAACAAAATAAAGGAAATTTCTATGTATGTGTCAAACCTGAACATTACAAGAAGGACCGGTACCGAATGAAGGACTCTGGGAAACCAAAACCCAATTTGACTAAGGATGTTATCACAGCCATGGTAATGGAGGCAAACTTAATTGATAAGCCGAAGGAGTGGGTACTGGACAATGGTGCTACCAAGCACATATGTGGGGTTTATGAGTATACAACTTAGTTTGAAGGAGAGCAAGTCTTCATGGAAAAATCACAAACTTCGAAGGTCATCGACAAAAAAAATGTGCTCTTGAAATTGACTTCAGAAAAAATTTTAATGTTGAATGATGTGTTGGATGTGCCAAAGATCTGACGAAACTTTGTTATTGGGAGCACTCCTCAACAAAGTAGAATTGAATCTCACATTTGAAGTAGACAAGGCCGTGTTAACTAAAAATAATGTTTTTATTAGAAAATGATACAATGTTGGAGGACTGTTTGTACTGAATATTTTTGATATTGTTATTAATAAAAATGTTTATTTTTCTGCTTATATTGTTGAATCTTTTGATATTTGGCATGCTAGATTAGGACATCGTAGTGCTCATTTAAAATTGTTATGTAAATTAGGAGTTTTGAATATTCTTATTAATTTTACAAATGAAAAATGTCAAATATGTATAGAAGCAAAATTCACTAAGAAACCTCATAAAAGTGTACAAAGAGAAATTGAATTAGTACAGCTTATACACAATGATCTAGGAAACCTTAAATGTCATGAAGGTAGAGAAGGAAAAAGACACTATATAACCTATACAAATGACTTCTCTAGATATGCAAAAGTAGTTCTACTTAGATCAAAAGATGAGGTTGATCAAGCTTTTATAAACTATAAAACTGAATTAGAAAACCAGTTAGGAAAGAAAATAAAAAGACTCAGAATAAATAGAGGAATTGAATATGATAGATAAACTATTAGAAAATTCTTTAAAGAAAATGAAATTATACATGAAACCACAACCCTTTATCAACCTGAATCTAATGGAGTTGCAGAAAGACTTAATAGAACACTAAAAGAAATGATGAATGCAATGTTAGTTAAATTAGGTGCATCTCTTAATTTGTGGGGGGAAGCAATTCTAATGGCTTGTCACTTATATAATAGAATACCACCTGAGAAGAAAGGATAAATACCTTTTGAACTTTGGCATAACAGAAAACCTAGTTTGAATTACCTAAATGTGTGGGGCTGCACAAATTAGTGTGGTTTATCTGTGACTCTGTTTATTTGATATGCATAAAATAGTGTGGTTTATTGGTTTCTTGTAATTAAAACAATTGATAATATTATAGAAAACAACACAATAATAGGGACCCGAGATGCAGAGTTCTTTGAGCACATCTTTCCTTGGAGAAAAAAAACAATAAATAAGGAACTCTCTCAAATCCAAAATAGAAACTAAGAACAATTGAGTGCTCGAGGAATCAGTACTTCCCTTAGTCAAGACAACCCTAATTCTTGGAATCAAGAATCCAACCAAAGGAGAATCTAAAGACAAAGGAAAGAAACAAATTTGAGTGATGGAGTGTTCACTTTTCTGGTGAACAATGAGCCATTAACCTATCAGGAAGTCATAACTTCACCTAATGTAGTATTTTGGAAAGAAGCCATAAAAAATGAAATAGACTCTTTAGTCACTAATAACACTTGGGAACTTGTATATCTCCCACCAGAACTAAGACATTGGATTGTAAATGAATTTTTAAGAAAACATTAAAATCTGATGGTACAATAGATAAATTCAAGAACTGATTAGTTGCTAAAGGGTTTAGACAAAAGAAAGACGTAAACTTCTTTGACACCTACTCCCCGATTACAAGGTTAACTACTATTAAAGTCTTGTTTGCCATAACATCCATCTACAAACTAGTAGTTCATCAAATTGATGTAAAAATAACTTTCCTAAATGGGGAATTAGAGGAAGAAAGATATATTAAGAAACCTGAAGGTTTCATAATAACAGGACAAGAAAACAAAGTATGTAAATTAATTAAGTCTCTATGTGGTTTAAAACAATCTCCCAAACAATGGCATGAAAAATTTGATAATGTGTTAGTAACTAACAGATACAACAGAAATGATTTTGATAGATGCGCCTATAGCAAATTTGAAAATGATAAAGGAGTCATGATTTATTTATATGTTGATGATATGATAATAATGGGAATAAGTTTAGAGGTAGTAAAAGAAACAAAACAATTTCTAATGTCCAAATTTGATACCAAGGACTTGGGTGAGGCTGATGTAATCTTAGAGATTAGAATCCATAAACAAGGAAACTTTATTCTCTCCTAATCACACTATGTAGAGAGTATTCTTAGAAAATTTGGACACTATGATTGTAAAATGGTCAAAACATCTCTTGACTGTAGTATTCACTTAAGGAAACAAGTAGGGGAATTTATTTCACAAAAGGAGTATGCAAGTATAATTGAATCTGTGTCTTATTTAATGAACTATACAAGACCAGACATAGCTATAGTTGTGAGAAAATTAAGTCAGCATACTCATAATCCTAAAAATGAACAATGGATATGTGTTTTCTCTAGGTGGAGGAGCAATATCATGGAAATTAGTAAAGCAATCATGTAATACAAGTTCAACAATGAAGGCCAAGTTTATTGTACTAGAATTGACAGAGTCCAAGGTAGAGTGGCTAAGGAACTTATTGGCAGATATACCACTTTGTCCACGACCGGTTCCATCCATATTTCTCAATTGTGATAGCTAAGTAGTAATAGCCAGAGCCAAGATGTACAACGGTAAAAGAAGGCACATCCTCTTAAGGCATAATCTGGTAAGACAATACCTCAATGAGGGTATAATCGCTCTGTATTTTGTAAGGTTTGAAAAGAACCTTACAAAGTTTTTAACCAAACCAAAGACTTCTAAAGTGGTTTATGAGGCACAGGTAGGAATAGGATTGTAGCCTGTTACATAAGTCATTAGTGATGGACACCCAACCTATGTGAAAGGAAATCCATGGAATTAGGTTGAGTGGATAAAAACGAGTCGCTAGATGACTTGGGAAAGCACTATCACTTTGTATCCCTTTTCAGGTGCCAATGTAAGATAGTGCTCATTGTAGTTTGAAGAGGTTGAGCATGATGCTCTTAACTAGTTAAGAATAGTGTGTGCAGTGCACACTAATAATTAACCTAAGTGAGTGTGAAGTGTGGCCACTTCTAAAAGAGATTTAGGGCTGACTGTCTAAAACACTCATGATTCTAAGAAGGGAACAAGGTCGAAATGTTTTAAAACAAAAGAACCACTAAAGAGCTGTTGAGTTGGGTTGGTTGGTAGCTAGTTGCGACAAAGAGGAAAGGTTGAAGAAGTTTGACTCTACTTGTACTCTGTAACATAGCCTGTCATACCTAAGTGCTTATTGAAGTCCAAAGGACATCACCATTAATACTTTTCTCACTACAATGCTCAGACTGTTCGATGTTCTTGTAATTTTAAATCTTGTGGGGGATTGTTGGAGGGAGATTCAAATTTTTAAGAATCTCTCTCCTTCCTCTCTTTTTTTTGTCTTTTCCCCTTCCCACTCTTGAGTGCATGGGAAGATTCCTTGTCCCACATTGCTTGGGAAAAGAGTGGAAGTAAAGTATATCTATAGTTTTACTCTCCCTATGGGTAGAGACCCATAGGAGGAAAGCATTATAGATATCCCATGCATGTGTGTGTGTGGGGGGGTGCTTTTCACACATGTGTGCCAAGTTGAGCCGGGTAGGGTCGGGTCGGGGCATGGGCATGGGTGTGGGCGCGGGCACAGGTGTGCGGGCGTGTGCGTGTATATGCGCATGCTACACCGAATCGGTTTTCTTTTAACCGAATTAATCTTTTGAATTTTAATTTCAAATTTATTTTTGAACAGGTTTCTTTTCCTGATCGTGTCTCCTCATGTCTATGTCTTTTCGAATAGGTTCTTGTCTCTTTCCCTTCTGTGTCTCTTCGAATAGGTGCATTATTATGAAGAGGCACTTGTCCTTTCGGGTCTAAGAACACTCTATAAAAGAAGTGTTGGTTGACCTATTCTTCACACAGCAACACTTTTGACATTCTTTTTCTTTGTCTTCTCTGTAAATCTGAGCATCATCTCTCTATGGTTTGCGGAGGTCTAATAAGCAAGTGTACACCTACCAATGCTTGTGGACTGTTTTATCTTGGCAATAGATTTGCAATCACCCGGTTGCACTATAAGGGACAAATGTGGTTTTAAGGAGAGTGACTAAGTGGCACTACTTAGCTCTCATTCTCTTAGTTTTGTAGTTTTGCAACATCACACTCCTGCAAGTTCTTGGTTTGAAAAGTAATTACTGATAAGTTCCATTCTGCTTTCTTTATTGTTTTACAACACCTCTTCTCTCCCTTCTTAGGTTTGGTGGTGATAAAAGAGCTGAGTCAAAGAAGAAGAAGGAGAAGAAAAAAAAGAGAATGAAAGAAGAGAGAGAGAGAGAGAAAGAGAGAAAGAGAGAGGGATCGGGAGGTCGTTATAGCCGCCTATGTTCGGTTGATCGGAGGGTGAACAATAGATTTTGGTGAATTTAAAAGAAGATGAAGAAGAAGAAGAAGAGGAGGAGGAGAGAGAGAGGGGGGTAATATGGCCGGAGGTAGAGCTAGAGATCAGTTTTGGTCACCGTCGCTTCTGGTTTTTCTTTAAATGGGGAAGAGATGATGAATAGTGTATTTTTAATTAACTTCAAAGGATTTTGGTGAATGAAAGAGTTAGGGGAAGAAAAAGAGGAGGAAGAGAAAGAGAGAAGGAGAAGGGAAAAAGGGAGACTAGAGATAAGGGAGCCCGTCGTTGTTGCCTCCAACATAGTGGCATTTTTGTAATTTTAAGGGTTTTGGGGGCTTTTTTGTAATTTTGGGATATGTGGGTCAAACTATGTCTAGGGGTTAAACCACGGTTCTTTGATGGATGGCTATGATTTTTTTGTCAGATATTAGAGGGTTGAGATGAGTGATCATAGATAGGGGTTTTGTAAGCAGGCTAATAAGATTAGTTGAAACAGAGTCTTTTTAGATGGGTGGGTAAACATGGGTATTTTGGGTTAAAATTTGGTAGGATGGGGTTTTTGGACATTCTGAGATGATTGGTGGGGTGAGGTCAGAATGGGCCAACTAAGCCCGAATCAAGTAGATCTTGAAAAGCATTAATTTGGTTAATTTGGGGCTTCATAACAGAATCTAGGTGTGGTAGAGGGACAAACAAAGGCATTTTGGGTTGAAAATTGAGAGGGGATATTTGGAGGTATCCGGGATCTGATGATGATATCTGATTAGTCTTGAAGGGTTAAGATCGTAGGAATTTGATTCAATGGGATGACTCAAAATGAAATCTTGGTTTGATGGAAGGGCAAATGGGGGAATCTGGGGTTAATGATGTGGCTGATCAGTTCAGATGCGTTAAAATCAAGGGAATATGGGTTTCAAGTGTTTAGGCTAACGAGAAGCATTAGAATGAAATCTTTGCTTGATAAAGGATTAAACGGAGAAATCTTGAGCTGAATTTTTTTGGGTAAATATTTTAAGAGGTCTTGAGTCTGATGGCGGTATTTGTTCTAAGGCTAAAGGTGTAGATGAGAATTGATTAGGGCCTTCGGACTGATTTCGAATGGGCTTAATGGTGCATTTAGAGATTTTGAGGCTGAAAATTTGGATTTTTAGATGTTTTGGAGAGACTGGAAGAATCTGATCGGACATTTAAAATAAATTGGGGGTTGAAGGAGAGGAGAGAACAAAAATTAAGTGATGACGTTATTATTTTGCCACCTTCCAAATTATATGCACACATAGAGGAAATGAATCTTTGAACTCAGTATGTTTGACAAGGAGAAGTGGGGTAGGTCGATGGAGTTTTCGAGTATTGGGAAAGTAAAGGGGAGAAGCGCATGCAAGGACGTGTTTTTGGTATTCTGGTATGGGTTCAGGGGCATTTTAGTAAAATAACATGATGACTTTAAGGGTAAATATGATACTTTGAGAAAGTTGATTCCTTTTTTTCTTTGTTTTTTGTTTTCTTGAAAAATCTTCAAGCATTGGCTAACTTGTGCTAAACAGGCACCATTGACATTGATTCTCTGAAACGGTTTCCTGGTCTTGTTCAACGGATGATAAGAGTTACAAGAAAATGGAAGAATGGGACTCCGGTGATGGCAGTAGTTTGGCAAGTGGCAACCCCACATTTCTTGCAACCACACTCTTCCTCTTCTTCATATATATAGCCAATTAGCCACGTACTAGTAGGGGTGTCAATGGATTGGTTTTGGATTGGATTCCATTCAAGTTGATTTGGATGGATTAGACGGACGGATAAGACATTGAATTTGGACAGACTGAAAGGACCAATATGACATATCGGATTGGACCTGGTCCGTCCATAATGAATTTATATTGGATTGAGCCAATATCTAGTCCATTGATAAAAGATAAGAACACAGGGGTCAATGGACCAGGTTTGAGTTGAAACCAATCTAAATTAACAGGAATTTGAACAGATCAGACAATAGTCTTTGGACCGATCCAAAATGGTCCAAAATAGTAATTAGATTGAATTGGACCTGATCTATTTGTAATGGACTCACATTGGACTGGATTGGATTGGACCAAATCCAGTCCAATTGACACCCCTACGTACTAGGGTCAGGGTTCAAATTTCTTCTTGTTAATTGAACTTTCTATCATTTTTCTCCTACTTAGTTCCCATTTGTATTGGAAGTAGGGGTACTATATAACTTTAAAACCAATATTTTGAACTTAAAAGTCAGGCAACCAATTTCAATCCGATTTCAAAGTAGTGGTTTGATCTTATTTAGAAGGCAAACTATAGATAAAATCAGACAAAAGACTGACATCTTACATAACTTCGTACTAGCTAGAACTGCAGCAGATTTAGTAGTAGTACTCCTAAATTCTAATAGACGTATTCCACTATCCCATGTAATAAACTAAGTAGAACAAAGGAAACAGCAACTGCTTCACCACAGACAACAAACAACGGAAGGAACGGCTGGCTGAATTGGCTTCCCAAACTCGTTGACCCACCCACCGTGCAATAATTATTAGTTGGGCATTGGGTGGAATCTTGATTTATGAGTTGCGAGACTGAGATGGAGCAATATACATTGTTGGATTGGGATCACACTGCGTATACGCCACATCAGGTCTATTATAATATCCATATGGCTACACTTCCCAACAATTACAAACTCGTATCAGCCTCTTTATACAGCTTTTCCAGCAAATCTTCGGCCTTAACACCTGTTTTTATTCCCCTGAATGTGTCGTAGTACGCTGTTAACTACATGTTCAGCGAATTCCGAGACGGCCCCTGGATCCAACCACAACAAAGCTCGCCTTGGTTGCTTGCTGCAAGTAAATACAGAAGAAAAGGGTATTAGTTTCTTAATTTGAGATGGAAAATCTGCTAAGACCATGGTTTCAAGTTTCAACAGCAGCATATGTGCTTTTCTTATTTCGTTCCATGGGCCTACCCAACCGGGGCTAGGCCATCCCACATCCCCCCAAACTGTGGTTCTCAATTTTTCATAGCCATGTGTGCTGCAAGTGTTGTGAGGACGAGAACAAACTCTATTTTGTTTCTATATAGTTTTTAAACACAGGTACGGCCACAGCAATCTAATACATGGAAGGCTTTGATTTCATGCTAAAACTATATATAACAAAAGGGGTTTGAGAGGAATAACATATTACTTAAAATAAGATTTGATATTCACAAGACTGTGCTTGCACTGTTGGCAGTTCCTTGCAGTTGCAGCCTTGCATTGGACTGTGTGAAGGCTGCTAAGGGACTGTGCAAGGCTGTGTCAAGGGGGTGAGCACGGTCCTGTGAAGACTCAATTCAATCTTGCAATACTTACTCAGCTATTGTCTCTGGGCAGAATGCAAACGAGATCAAAATTAAGAGAAACAGTGGCTGGGCGGGTTCTTATGTAGCCTCGGTTTGAGTTACATATACGAATAAGACCTCAGATCTGTTGACTTTGACCTCAGATCTGCCACGAATAAGACCCAATGGTAAATAAACACGTCAGCTACTGGTAAATCACTTGGATCACGTAGCCTCGTTGTCACACGCCGTTGGTAGCAAACAGGAATGTAGGGTCAACTTAATGATGTCAAATTGTCAATCCTGTTAGAAAAATTACGTGTACGACGGGCGAGACACCTCGATCACAAAAAGTTATGAGATTAACTGTACAAGCAACCGACGCTAGTATTTTTTCATAATTTTTATTTTATTTAAATAAAAAATAATTAAATTTTTATTATTATTTCTTTATTTTTAAAGATTATATGTATTGTAATATTTAGTTAATTAATTATTATTCTTATTATTAAGTATTTAATTAATGATTTATCATAATAATTATTATAATTAAAATTTTTACTGTAAAGATTTAAAGATTAATCAAAATATAATATTTACTTAATTATTTAATTAAAGATTAATATTATTTTTCATTAGTAATGCTGATGATTTTTTCTTATATTTTTATTAATATTCAGTATTTAATTACTGAATATTGTTGTTATAATAGATTTTCTAATTACACTAAATTCTGGTAATTTATATTACTTTAATGCACGATCAATTTTTGAAGTTTACTATTTAGTTATCAAAAATTAAATTAAAAAAAAAAACTAATATGAGCCTTACATCTTTGTAATTGACAATCTATTGTGACCTATTTTATTTGAAACCTACTATTAATTTATGTTTTTTAATTTAATTTAAGATATTAAATGTGATTTTATTGGTAAATAATAACCCACTTTATTTGGTATTTATTATTTTTCTAATAAATCTATTTTGAGTTATTTATTTTTAAAAGTTAAATTAGGCAGCTTCCTAAAAGTTAAATCAAGTTTGTAATTGATAAAGTATTTTCTTTTTGAAAAAATCATTTAAAAACAAACATGAGTTTATGGTAATCTTTTAACAGGTTCCACCATTTGTATTTAATAGATTATGGATAAACATATGTTAAACTAATAATTAACTGTGTATTGAGAATGTTTAGGAGTGAAATTACCCATTTTTTGAATCCTATTTTGTGAATTAATAGGATGTTACGTGTCTAGCTTTCCAAAAATTGAGAAGGCCACTTATTTGAATGGTGGAAGTGGTTATGGGTTTTAAAAGCAACTTCTCAGAAAATGTCACGTGTTTAGATTTCCAAAAAAATGAGAAGGCCACGTGTCTTAATGGTGGGGGGTTGTAACTATAATTAAATTTTAAAATAGTATTAAGTGACAACAAATAACAGTAATTAAATTGTAAGTAAATAATTTTTAAATTGTCATTAGCAGTAATTATAATTACAGTATTTTAATACATTACTATAAATACAAGAAAAATAATGTTGGTATTAATTAACAGTATTAACTGTAATATTTAATTAACAACAGTTATTAACAGTAATGTATTTATTAATTAACATTATTATAAAATTACAATATTTTTAAATAAGTAACAATACTTATTAAAAAATAGTATAATTTATCAGTAAATATTTATTAAAAAACAGTATTATGTAACAATGCATCATACAACAAATAACAGTAATTATTTTTTTAATTAGCAGAAAATTTCATTTAATTAAAAAAAATAACAATGCATCATAAAACAATTATTTCATTTTAGAATGAAAATAACAATTTTTATGACCAAATCACCCTTGAATGGTGAGTTAGAGGAAAATGGTCTTTTACATCTTTCAATTTTATTTTTTTTACATTTTTAGTGTTTTGTTATAATTTCTAATGCTTTTCTAATTTCTGTTTTTGTTACACTTTTCTATTATTTTTATATTTTTCTATTTTCTACCATCTATAAAATTTCTTGTATTTTTTTGCAATTTTTTGTGTTTTTTCTATAATTTTTGGTGTTTATTCTACAATTTTTATTTTTTGATTTTTCTTTTCAAATTATATAGTTTCTATAATTTGAAAATAATTTTTTATTTTGTGTGCATTTCCAATTATATTTGTTTAATTGTAAGTAAATAATTTTTAAATGGTATGTAGCAGTAATTATAATTACAGTATTTTGATAAGTACAGAAATTTAATTTATAATTATAGTATTTCAATACATTACTATAAATACATGAAAAATAATGTAGTTATTAATTAACAGTGGTAATAGTAATATTTAATTAACATCAGTCATTAACAGTAATGTATTTATTAATTAACATTATTATAAATAAATACAGTATTTTTAAATAAGTAACAATATTTATTAAAAGACAATATTTTTTATCAGTAATTATTTATTAAACCCAGAATTATGTAACAGTGCATCACACAGAAAATAACAGTAATTATTTTTTAATTAGTAGAAATTTTCATTAATTAAAAAATTAACAATGCATCATACACTAATTATTTCATTTCAGTATGAATAACAATTTTTATGACCAAACCACCCTTGAATGGTGGGTTAGAGGAGAATGGTCTTTTTCATTTTTCAATTATATTTTTTTTTACATTTTTAGTGTTTTGTTATAATTTTTAATGTTTTTAAAATTTCTGTTTTTGTTACATATTTATATTATTTTTATATTTTTCTATTTTCTACCATCTATAAAATTTCCTGTATTTTTTATTTGCAATTTTGTGTTTTTCTATAATTTTTGGTGTTTATTCTACAATTTTTATTTTCTGATTTTGTTTTTCAAATTCTATAGTTTCTATAATTTGAAAATTATTTTCAAATTCTATAGTTTCAAATTATTTTCTCACCGTTTTTTACAACTTTTACGCTCATTCATTGTCTACAGTCACCAAAGACTTTTCCGACATGTGTTTGGCTTGAATGGGACAAAAAGACTGGCCGTAGAACTCACTCCACGGTCGGTTAACGTCGACTGTATTGAATACTACTATTCATCTATCCGGGTTAAGAAGATGAACCATTCGGGTTGGATTATGTGCACTCTAACATAGATACAACCCATTATTATCAATAAAACTGGTCTACACAGGTTCCGATCGATTAACAAATTGGCACATTTTCAAGCCAATTTCGGTATTAAACCAAGCCAGTTTAGACTTCTTGAACCGAGGTAGATGACTCTACATAAAATGTTAATTAATAATAAATTAATACTAATCACTTTAATTAATAATTGATCATTAATTATTAATGAATGATATTTAAAACCGATCTACAATGGTTTTGTTAATTGTTCATTAATTAATTACGATAATTAGCATTTATTAATTACATTAACAATTAATTAATGTATTTAACTAATTTAACTAATAATTAATTATTAATTAATGACTAACTAACTATTAATTACATTACTTAATAACTAAATAACTAATAATTAATTATTAATTTAACTAATAATTAATCATTAACAATAAGTAATGATTATTGAATATTTACTTTTTATACTTCTTTTCAGTAATAATAATATTAATTATTATACTGAATAATTAAATATTATAATATTATAATACTGAATGTTTGTTACAATAAGTCTGAATTTATAATATTACTGAAAATATTATCATATTCAGTAATAAAATATTATATTAGTAATTATTTTCAGTATTTAGTAAAAATAACTACCTACAATAAGTCTGACTTTTCAAAATTTCACATTTTTTATAAATTAATGTAATTACTGTAAAAGTTAATTATTATGTTAGTAATTATTGTATATTTTTCATGGAAAAAGTTAAAAACTGAAAAATGATAACTAATTATTTTGAAACCTGAAATTTCAAAATAATTATTGAAAACTACTGAAATTTGTTAATGGTTATGGAGATTACTTATTTTAATTATTGTCATGAGTAATTATTATTTTCAAATTATTGAAAATAAAAGATATTAATATTAAAATACAAATAATTAAAATAATTATTGTGAAATTAGTAGTTTTAAGTTCAGAAAATTCTGATGATAATTAATTTTAAATATTTTTTTGAAATCTGAAATTATTGAAAATAAAAATAGTAATATCAATATACAAAAAATCAAAATAATTACTGAATATTTATTTCAAGTATATTTTGGAATATTTATTATAATTTAAAATAACTAGTAATTAATGAATATATTTATTATAATTTATTATAACCAGTATCAAAATTTAAAAATTCGAAATAATTATTAAAATTTGAATTACTGAAAATATTATTACTTTTCAATAATAGTTCTGAAAATATGTCTAAACTTTCAACAATAAGTCTTATAAGTCTGTAATATTATAAATATTGTTGAAATTTTACCCTTCAACAAATGATATAAGGGTTTAGTTTTCCACTAAATCACTTTGTCATCATATTCAATATTGGGATTTCCGCCCCACTAAAAATGTAAAAAGCAAGAATATAATTGAAAAATGAAAAAGACCATTTTCCTCTAACTCACCATTCAAGGGTGATTTGGTCATAAAAATTGTTATTCATGCCGAAATGAAATAATTGTTGTATGATGCATTGTTAATTTTTTTAATTAAATGATTTTTCTACTAATTAAAAAATAATTACTGTTATTTGTTGTATGATGCACTGTTACATAATACTGTTTTTTAATAAATATTTTTACTTATTTAAAAACATTGTAATTATTTATAATAATTTTAGTTAATAAATACATTACTGTTAATAATTGCTGTTAATTAAATATTACTGTTAACACTATTAATTTATAACTACATTATTTTTCATGTATTTATAGTAATGTATTAAAATACTTTAATTATAAAATAAATTATTGTACTTATCAAAATACTGTTAATTACACTTTAAAATAACATTTATCAAAATCTCAGTGAGTGAGATTTCAGCCGACCAAAAATGGACGGAGATGGTGACCAGTCCAAAAACGACCAAGGGCTAAAGCTGGACATTCCAGCCAACCACTTCCCAGCTACATAAAGGCTAAAGGGATCTTAACAATCTTCCCTGTTTTGGCCTGTAAAATTACGTTTCAAAACATAGATTTAGAATATGAGAAGGAATACTGCAACAAATAGTCCAAAGAGAGCATTATACATACCTCTTGGAGTGAAGAAAAACATAGAGAAAGATATAAATTTTACTAAAGATGAAGAGTAATCTGAATGTAAAGAAAAATACTAACTTCACTTGTGTTTTTTAAGTTATTATTCAAATTTTTACCTTTTTTTTTCTTAAAAAATATTAAAAGTAGAAATTTCTCACTTCACAATATTGTGATGTGGGTTCTGTAATTGGAAGATAATTAATCCACTTATCAAATTTGTTTAATAGTTTGAGTACATGTCATAAAGGAGAACCACATGGGTTTGGCATATATTAGATGTGATCTGATGAAAGTTATGAGCTAATGCGTATGAGCACGCTTTTATTTGTCTTATGCTATTTTTAAGTTTTTTGACATTGTCAAAAATTCTCCTAAATATCAATAAAAAGATAATATTTTTATATAATAGTAATAAAATTAACTTTTTTTTTAAGAAAAGGCAATGATACTGTTTATTGTCTTCCTCTGCGTCTCTAATTAAGAAACGAATATGCCGGTTTCAGCTCTCCATCTCCCCTTCCTCCGCCTTCTCTTACTCGTATGCGTTGCGGCTACCGTCACCACCCTCGTCTGCTCTCCCTCTTCCGGTGATGGGGTTTTGATTTCAATAAAAGATAACATTTTTATAAGTAATAACAATAACCAAGTCCCTGACTGGTTATTCCAAAACTTCCTTACGTTCTCCGATGTCTCGTGAATATTCTTCCCCACGTGTCAGTAAAGGCCGTCCCTGACTGTTTCTCCCACAGCCACCTGGTTGTGGTACCCACCGTAGCTTGATCCCAATCTGTTCCACTCCGGTGGCGTTGGATATACCATCGAGGAGGTGGCGGAGGAGGATAATATGCCACTTGCGCAATCGGAGGAGGTGGCGGGGGTGGAGCTGGGACCGGGTAATAAACCTCCGCTGGGGCCTGTTAGTGAATTCCGGTTGCCAGCGGTGGTACATAATTTATGTCCGGGTACGGATAATGAATTGCCGGTGCGAGGTTATCGATGTGAGATGATGGATAGTGTCTCAACTGACTGCACCGGAAAGCCACCATTCTCGTTCTCGCTTGCGGGATACTTCTTCCCATTCAGTTTATAAGAGAAATTCAAAACTCCATTTGGTTTTCCATCAACAAACAGTGGTGTAGTGCGATCTGACTATTCCCTGTTGGAGGATGATCTGTCAGATGACGAACTAAGTGTATCTGCAAGAAAGGATCAGAGAACCTGATGAGGTTGCTCTGATGCTTAAGTTATTAATCCGATACGAGTTAAAGAGCTTTGAGAGCTTAGAAAGCTAAAGAACTAGAGAGCAAAAAAAATCACGCGTACCTTGTGCCATCGGGGTTGGAGCCTTTATACAGTTGAATAGTCATGGGGCACACGAAAGAGTTCCGAGATATCCGGGATGTGGAGATAGAGTTCGCTCTGCTTCCAAAGGAGTAGTATACAGGTAAGGCTTATCTCATTCTACTTCCGATTCTGATAGAGTCAAGATAAGTCCTTATTGTGATCCCAAAAAAGTCAGGGTTTGTTAACTTATTGTGATTTCGAAGGACTCGGGATTCATTGGAGAGACCTCTGGAGTTGGTTGTGCGGGAGTCAATTACGTGGCGATTCGAGTTGTTGCTTCCGAACTAATACTTGATCTTTTAGTTCCGAACTGGTTTGAATACCGAGATGCCTCGATGCCAAGGTGAGACTTGTGCCGAGGTGGCCCTACTCCGAGGTGAGCCTTAAGCCGAGGCGGCCTTTGTGCCAAGGTGACTAAATACGCGAACTCAATTGTTGTGAACTGAACTTGTCAGGTTGAATTGTCATCTCTTGGTTAGATTGTGTTCGCGTGTCCCTTTTTACAAGGTCAGGCCAAATCACTCTTCATCAGACCGGACCTAATAACTGACGAACCTAACGGGTCCAATTAAACACATCCACGAGATGTTTGAACAGGACATGAACTTCTCCAATGCTCTTACCTCCAAAGATGATACCATCGCAGTGCAAATCAAATTCGATAAAGACATGATCACAATCAAGAAAGGAGATATGTTTCAGATCGAATTCTATCTTGTGATACCATTCAGGGTTTCTGTCTCCATTTTTTGTCGATTGGTGTTTTTTTCTTTTGCGGCTAAAGTGGTTGATTTTGCTTGGATTCATCGCTGACGATGGAGACAATAGTGTAGACGGAAAGCTTCTGGAAGAAATTGAAGGCCTTCAAATGTCTACAGGAGACCATTTTGAGTTGAAGGTTACAGGATTCCATGAGCAGTTGACCTCAATATCTGGAAATGTAACGAGGGTGGTGGCAGTAGCAGTGACACACGCATATGAGTAAGAGGAGCGGAGGAAGGAGAGACAAAGAGCTGAAACCGGCATATTCGCTTTGTTGGGCAAGTTACACTATAGTAGAAGAAAAGTAACAGAAAAATAGATAACAATCACCACACAATAGCACACCAGAATTTTTACGTGGAAAACCCCAAAATCGGGAAAAAACCACGGGACCTATGGTCTGTAAAAGTCTTCCACTAATTCAGAAATTAATGGGTACAATAGTCTTCTCTAGTTACAAATAGAGGCTTACAAACATCAAGGAAATAATCCTTGGCTCACAAGAACAAGATTAACATCACCAAATTCAAAGTGGATACAACACAAACATAAGTTTAGATCTCACCAAGTTGCTATAAATCTGAACTGAGAAGTAGAGAAAAGGAAGAATAATCACCAAGTCTGAACTAGAGTAGGATTCTTAACTCCAGCACTTAATATCATCAAGAATGGGCTTGAAAGGCACCTCCGAACTTAATCTTGAATGGAACAAGAGCCTGCTTTTTCTTCTTCTTCACAAAACTCAAAGAACCAGAAAAAACCTTTTTGGTTCTGTGTGTTTTTTGTTCATTCTTCTCTGTTCGGTGGTTACGAATTTGATGGCAAATTCAAAACTGAAATGTGGAAACCTTTTCTTCCACTACCAGCTCCTTTTTGGGAGCAAATAAAGGTGGGGTAGGCCCTTCCATATGGGCTGGACCCACACCCAACAATTCTCCCCCCCCAACTCATATGGGGGGCTTCACCAAGCCTGTAACTTCTTTGCAGAATTCAAATTTGTCTCTAGGCAAGGACTTTGTTAACATGTCGGCACCATTCTCATCAATATGAATCTTCTCAATGTTCAACAACTTTATATCTAATACATCCCAAATTCAGTAGTACCTTACATCAATGTGTTTAGATCTTGAGTGGAAAGTTGGATTTTTAGAGAGATGGATAACACTTTGACTGTCACAATAGAGAGCATATCCTTTTTGCTTCATGCCCAATTCTTATAAGAACTTCTTCAACCATAAGATCTCCTTACAGGTGTGTATATCTTGTTAGAATCATGTCCAACTATCAACATATCATCAACATAAAGCAAGAGAATAATGAAATCACCATCAGAAAATTTCTTTACAAATACACAATGATCTAAAGTGGTCATAGTGTACCCATGATTAACCATAAAGGAGTCAAATTTGTTGTACCACTGTCTTGGTGCTTGTTTCAACCCATACAAGCTTTTTTTTAATCTGCACACTAAATATTCTTTTCCTTTTTCTTTTAACCCCTCTAGTTGCTCCATATAAATTTTTTCTTCCAAATCACCATGAAGGAAGGCAGTCTTTACATCAAGTTGTTTAACTTCCAAATTTAAACTTGCAACTAGTCCAAGCATAACTCGAATAGAAGACATTTTCACCATAGGAGAGAATATTTCTTCAAATTTGACTCTCTTTTTCTGATTGAAACTCTTCACAACTATTCTTGCCTTGTATTTTAGTTGTGAGTCACTCTCATCAGATTTCAATATATAAACCCATTTGTTTTTTAGTGTCATTTTCTCCTTTGGTAGTTTCACCAAATCATAGGTGTGATTCTCATGCAAGGATTTTAATTCCTCTTGCATTGCTTTTAGCCACTCATCTTTCTTGTCATGTGACATAGCCTCTTGATAAGTATCTGGCTCTCCCCCATCTGTCAGCATCATATAAAGGGTGTTGTGCTTCTTTCCCTTTGCCACAATGAGTGAGCCCCGATTGAGTTTCCATTTTCCATCACTGATGTGCTTGCATAACTTTCATCATCTAACCTGTTAGTGGTAATCAGATTTAGGCGGATATCAGGAACATATCTAATATTTTTCAAAATTAATTTGCAACTAGTATTGCTATTTAGACAAATGTCTCTTATGCCAACAATCTTGGATGTATCAGCATTCCCCATACGAACATGTCCAAGATCACCTATAGTGTAAATTGTGAAAAATTCACCATGGGAAGTAACATGAAAAGAAGCACCTGTATTGATGACCCAATCACTGTATGGGCATGCAAATTTGACATAATTATCATCACAAACAATAACAACATCACCCTCGGCTGCAACAGTTGTAGTATATTTTTCTTCTTTCTTGTCTTCACCTTTCCCTTTGGATTATTCTCTTTTCCAGACTCTGCATTTATTTTTGTAATGTCTCGATTTATTACAATGATGATAAATGATATTTTTCTTAGACCTGGACCTTTCTCTGGATTTATCATATTTGTTATGGGGACCTCTGCTCTTATTTCTTCCCTGTATTTCTTTCTTTTCTATCACAAGAGCTTGAGATTCTGAGTAAGTTCCTTGTTCTTTCCTTCTTGACTCTTCTTCATTCAACAAAGCATCTTTGACTGTGTCAATGGTTACTATACCATTAGGGGCTGAATTACTGACTGAAACCACTAAGGTTTCCCAACTATCAGGCAAGGAACTACGTAACAACAAGGCTTGACTTCATCATCCAGATTTAATTTCATAGTAGTCAATTGATTTATCAAAGCTTGAAAATCACTCAAATATTCAAACATTTTAGTGCTATCTTTATATCTTAAGTGTGTTAGTTTTTTTATCAATGTAGCATTGTTTAAACCTGTTTTCCTTTCATACATAGAATCTAATTTTTTCCATAAAACATCAGCCTTAGTTTCTTGTGCAATATGGTGAAAAATACTATGGTTGATCCACTGCCAGATTTGGCCTACAGTTTTTCTATGCATGATTCCCCATTCATCACTTGACTTGTCACTTGACTTTACTGCATCACCTCCTATGGGTAGGTACAAATCTTTGCAATAAAGAATGTCCTCCATTCTGGGTTTCCAAATGGCATAATTCGATGAAGTCAATTTTATCATAACACCCAAGGATTCCTCCATTTGTATCAACATAAACAATTAATTTCAGTTAACCTGGCTCTGATACCACTGTTGGGCAAGTTATAGTATAGTAGCATAAACGAATGTAAAACCAATCACAGGACAACAAGAACCTTTCCGCTAAATTTGTGTGTCAAAATGGGTTTGCCAACAACAATATAACAAGTAAACAATTCATCCAAGTAATAGAAAAACAAATAACAATCACCACACAATAGCACACCAGAATTTTTACGTAGAAAACCCTAAAATTGGGGAAAAACCACAGGACTTATGGTCTGTAAAAGTCTTCCACTAATTCAAAAATCAATGGGTACAATAGTATTTTCTAGTTGCAATTAGAGGCTTACAAGCATCAAGGAAATGATTCTTGGCTCACAAGAACAACATTAACATCATCAAATGCAAGGTGGATACAACACAAACATAAGTTCTCACCAAGTTGCTGTAAATTTGAACTGAGAAGTAGAGAAAAGGAAGAAGAATCACCAAATCTGAACTGGAGTGGGATTCTTAACTCCAGCACTTAATATCATCAAGAATGGGCTTGAAAGGCACCTCCGAACTTGATCTTGTATGGAACAAGAGCCAGTTTTTTCTTCTTCTTCACAAAACTCAAAGAACCAGAAAAAACCTTTTTGGTTCTGTGTTTTTTTTTGTTTGTTCTTATCTGTTCTGTGGTTACGAATTTGATGCCAAATTCAAAACTGAAAGGTGGAAACCTTTTCTTCCACTACCGGCTCCTTTTTGGGAGCAAATAAAGGTGCAGTGGGCCCCTCCATATGGGCTGGACCCACACCCAACACCCTTCTCTCTTACAGACGCAAAGGAAGACAATGAATAGTGTCATTGCCCTTCCTTGATATTTTCAAATTTTTTGTTATTTTATAAAAAAATATCTTCTATTGATATTCAGGGCGAAAAGTTGCCCTTATCTACTAGAACCCCTTAACTTTTCATCACACTTTTAAAATTCCTAAAATAGTCTTATTGTTAATGGCCAGTCTTAGAAGTTTTAGCAGTGGTGGTGATTTTCATATTGTCATCGCAGGTGATGACGGCCACTACAACTTTTGAACGGGGAGTTCGGTGATATTGGCCCTTGTATTCTCCAAAAACGATTTAGGACTCTTCCTATGCGACCTAGCAATGTTGATATTCTGAGGAGCCAAACAGGCTCATTTTCACTCAGAACGGAGAGAGGAAGACGTCGAAAACAAAGATAATACTAGATACTACTCAACCAATGATGGCGTAAAGAACAGGGGCCTATGATTAGTTTTGGGAATGAGGTAGAAGATCCAATCTTGTAGCGACAAAGACAAAACAAGGGAGAAAACTGTGAGAGAAGAAGAAGAAGACAAAGAAAAATATTAGAGATAGAATCACCGGGAGGGGTGCCACCACCGTTGTTTTTCATTCGAAGGAAGTAGGGGATGAATGAGAGAGAATGATGGTGGTTGCTACTGTTTTGCCTATAGACTGCTTGGCGCAGGCGATGAGCCCTTCATTCTCTCTCCCTCTCAGCACAGCCGTCACAGCAGATGACAGCCACCGGTGAAGGGCTCCCTCCCTCTCTTTCTCTCTTCGTCCCCTTCGTTCTCTCTCTCCCCCCCATTCCCTACCACCCCCATTTCACCACCGTCGTTGTAGTAAGTTGCAGCAGCAGCGCACTTCGTCATGCACATCTTCACTTATCAATGATAGTGAAGAAACAGGGGTGGGAAGGAGAGAGAACCACTTCTAGAGAGGTCCGTAGAAATGGCGGTGATGAAACAGGGGCGAGAGGCAAAGAGAGAATGAAGGGGATGGGAAGAGTGAGGGAGCCGTTGGTGAAGAGGTTCGTCATTGCTACAACTCGTAGCAACGACGGTGATGAGGAGGCGACAGATGGTAGATTCAACGCAATGAATAGATCTTCTTTGATTTCTAAACCATCATAGTGAACCCATCTTCAGCGCATGGCAGGAATTCAATGCCATAGTTGACATCCCAACCCATCACTGTTATAGAGGCTTGAGTTGAGCTGAGCTGGCTCCCTCAGTTGTTTGTATACATTCTTGAATTCAAATTTCGTCCATTGCTCTATCTCTCAACTCTCTACTTTCAATCTCTTGCCAAAATGCCAGTTCCCTTGTGAAGGGATGAGAGATCTTTCATATGGATGGCCGCACCTTGTAGGTAGGTTGGACAAAATTTCAAAAATTTCTCTCTACCATGTGGGAATCAAATTCCCTATTTTAGAAAACTGCACTTTCAAAGATTAATCTCGAAACCTAGACCAGACCAGATTTGAAACCAAAAGGTAGGAGAGAGATATACCTGATACAGAGTAGTAGTAACCCCCAACGAAGGTGTTAACATTCAAGGAGATTAGCAAATACTGCTCCCAATGAAGATTGCACAGCGTAGGGTGGAGCAGAATCAATAGGGTGGTTCTTTAACAAGAACCTAATTCTTCACCAAGAATCTGATGGTGGGCGAGTGAGCACAACTTCATACCACCTTTTCTGCCAAAAGGTGATATCAAGAACCCTTCTTGATCGCTCCTATTGGTGGAGATCAAATTGGCAATTGTGGCAATAGCAGGAGAAGGCAACAACGCAATATGGCATCAATCCAGTTGTATGCTGTCTTCTCTCTTGAATCAGTAAGACTGGAGGATACTGAAGGATGAACTGGGGTTCGCCCTTCTCCTCTATTTATATCCTTAAAGAGAGGTTCTCTTAATCCCATTAGGAGATTCATAATCCAAATCCTATATTTGGATCTAGATTCTCTTTAAAAGATAAGGATAATCTCTATTTGGATCTGGACTCTCTGAGTGGATAGGGATAATCTCTTATCCTATCTATTGATCTAAATCTCAGAACCGTCCCTCTTTAATTAATCATATTAAGCCCATTCAAATTGGGCTTTAGGCCCATTAAGTCCATATGCTCACTTATCCTCCAAACTACTATCCAGTTGGATATCCTTGTATGGCGTGGGATGCAAAAGCTGATCTACACATTAGCCACATGGGTTCAGCTCAGCCTCTGTTACAAGGCTTGGCCGAATTCACTGTAGGAGATAGTGAACCCCTGATTCCATCACCATGGGCTCTTAATGGGCCTAACATTTACACTAAATGGTCATTGGGTCAAGCCACCTTATAAAAGCCCAAAGACTGTGGGCAGATGCAAGATTAGCCCCTCAGGTATTACCCTCAATGGTCTTACACTTAACCTCTCAGCCCATAATGATCAAACATTGTCCAACAAGAGATGACCTCTCCCTTGGCTGCAAGGTACAGCGCTTTACTCTCTACTCACATGGATCCCAGGAATTAAAACCTTTTGCAAATATTTTGAAACCGTAATATATATATATGTATATCTTTATATAAATATATTTTGCAAAACAAATTTCAATGGTTGAAATCAGCTGCCGGCAGCTTTGGTTTCCATCAAAGAGTGCATCCCGATCATTCACTTTGTCTGACAAAGGGGCTAATCCTGTCACTATGATCACCCACTCAAATTAATTCTCGGATTGCCCCAACATACCCAGGTTTTGACTCCCTTTAAGGATCTCACTGATTGTTATATCAAAGACAACCCAATCCAACACCTAGTGCAGTATCATAATCGAGTCTAGGGGTCAAGTGTAACATTCCAGTTTTGCCCATCTATCTCCATGGTCCAGGGCAATATTGGAATTTTGGTCTGGTTCAGGGTTTCAAGAAAACTCATATTGCATGTACCTCAGGTCTTACATTGGCAGCTAAGACAAGCCACCCCCAACCAACTTGGCGGCACATTAATGTTAGCCTTGGTAGGATAAATCTCCCCAAATCTATCTAATGACTGTGAAGATTCTAACTAACACAAGTATCATATGTGTCCAACTTAAGGGTATTACACAAAAACACACCATAACAACATGAATCAAATATGTACTTTATTCATTTATATTAAATTTCATAAGATACGTCATTTTGATTGGAGCTAAGGGCATACACTGTCTAATACCTTGCCTTCTCCCATTACTATTAAGAAGCCAGAGCTGAGTTGAAGCCCCCTCCACCTTCTCTCTCTCCTTCTTCCCCTTCATTCTCTACGATGGTTACTCCTCTCTCTACGATGGATGAACTTCCATGTTAAGAGGCCGGCATAGATGGAAATCCAGAGCGCCAACACCCAGACCTACTCTCACAGTCCTCTTGGGTCGGGCACCAGCTTTTGACTTAACCTTTGGCTCAGTTACGACTTTGCATCCCCAAATTCATGGAGTACTGATTCGGGGCTTGCAACAGTAATGTCTCCAGGCTATGAACTTGTAAAGTGTAGTTTCTCAAAACAAGAAATAGAACATGAGAACAGTCAATTTCGATAGAGGACCTTGCGTCGCTCGACGATGGTAACTCCTCTCTCAACGGCAGAGGCGAAGTTACCATGGCCGTCAAAAGGGAACGAAGATGTGGCCGGAGCAATGCCGGAAAATGCCAGAAAGCTATAGGTGCTGTATACTCAAATCGATGTTGTATTCTCAGCACCGGCGCCAAAGCGTTGCCAATGGTATTCTGGTTCTAGTAGTGTGCCTGAAGCTCTGTGAGAGTAGTGGATGTCAATTGATATTGCCAAGGAAACGCTTTCCTTTTTCACGTAAAGCTTTTGAAAAAATTGGAAATCACGGTTTTTTCATCAATTGGATTTTATTTTGAAAATTTGATAAATAGTGAAGGGCAAATTCGACATTTTGATTCCTTATATTTGGGTAAAATACAAAAACTTTCCTTAAAGTTTCTAACAATCATAAAAATCTTCTCTATAGTTTCACTTTAGCAAAAACTTCCCCTGAATTTTTAAATAACTCGACAAAAACCTCCCTTCCATCAATGACCGAGATGAAAAACGTTGACATTTACGAAACTACTCTAAAGCATCATTAAACCCTATCTATTGCAGCGGCATTATTGCTCGTTATATTCCATTCTCGAAATATTCCATCCATTTTTCTGGACTGTTCTTCACTGGCTGGCAAGTGTTCTTATCTTTCTATTTTGAAGCTTATGTTTTCGACAATTGTTCTTCACAGCAGTTTTCTTATCTCATGCCTTCCAAAGAAAATATTAACATCTAATGCCCTTACAGGTGTGCTTAAACAGGGGATGGAGATGTTCATCAGATTAACATATCTATCAGAGTTTAAAATCCAAGAGTGATGCCTTCTATCTTAATGATTCTTTTAATGATATTTGTAGGTTATGGATATATCCATTATGGTTGCAGTGCAGTCAAATATGTATTAATTCAAATCCATCAAGATTGTACACGTTAATGGCAGAGACATTTCCGAACTGGCCCTGTATCTCCTGCCCAATTTGTCTGGTACTCCAACACTTAGCTATACGACTTTTGTTCAAAGTACCACAAGAAAGCCCTCGCCTTGAATTTGAATATGCTATATTTCTTATCCAATCAAATTTGAATATACCCCTATTTGAATTCATTTCGATCAGTTTAAATAAATGATCATCCCAATAATCCCATCCCAAAGAACCCACAATTGCAAGTGGCTCTCTCAATTCAATCAAGTCGATTGTGACCATTTTATTATAGGTTGTGTAGAATTGTTTTTTAGCCCTATCTGAACTCCGAATTCTTGATTTATAGTATTAGATAATTGAGGTCATCATCATAAAATCTTGATTTGTTAATTATAATGACAGACAATTGAATATATGCCACATAATCATTATGGAGCCACTTGTGCTCTTAGAGAGTTCCTATGACTCAGGTATTGCTTGGAAGCTAAATGGAAGAGGACCTTTCCTATTTATAGGTTTTAGGTTGGGACATTTTAGAAATTAAAAAAAAAAAAAAAATGTTAAGGGCATAAGTGCTCAAGTTGGTATTATTTAAAGGGAAATTTTCTCAAGGTGATTTGATCTATTTGTCTCATGTCTCTAGTTATACGGGTGGAAAGTAGTAGGGGCAAATTTGTCCATTCACAGTGGTAAGTAAAAAAAGTATAAGTATTTTAGGGATTAGGAAAGAGATTATACGGTTATTTTGGGTATTTTGTGTGAAAGATAGTAGGTAGGAGAGTCCCCTCAATGGTGGATCTCCAAGATTCCAAATTGGAGGATGGAATTAAATTTGGACATTGTTATGGTGAAGATATAGTATAGTTTCACCTAAAGACATATTCCAAAGGGGCAAATGAAAGTAGTTTTGCAAGACATTTTGTGGGCCCATGTTTTGGGGTCTTTAAATTCATTTATGACATCTAATGTGCAAAAATGTTTATGTGATAGAAAATAAGAAGTGTGGATGGTTTCAGTAAATAAATAGGGCGGCCAAAATGGAACGTTGGTTTAATTGAAGGGTAAATAAAGAAAATTTTCAAATAAAATTGGCTTGCATAGGTATTGAAATGTTTAGAGTTTAATGAAAATATTGTTCAGTTGGTCAAGATGGGTGCCAAGGTGGTACTTTTAAAGTCCGTAGTTTTCGACTAATGAAAAAGGTTGAAATGGAATCTAAGTTTGATCGAGAGGTAAATAGGGGTAATTTGAGATAAAACCTAATAGGTGAGGGTTTTGTTGTATTTAGAATTTATGGCATTGTTTGATTAGTGAGGAGGGATGTAAAAGTAATAGATTTAAGGTTGTGAGTTTGGTTAATTAGGAGGGCTAAAATAGAATCTAGGTTTGGTCAAAGAAAAAATAAGGGTATTTTGGAATGAAATTTTACTAGTGGATGTTTTGTAGTATTTTGAGTTTAACAAAATTTGACCATTTAAAGGCTTAAACAATTATTGCTATATTTCATAAGCCTTTTATCATTCATTTTAAAGATAATTTGAATAATTACTATGTTTGTAAGAACCCTCCAACAGCTAGAAAATTCCCTCTCTCAATAAATAGTGATCTCTAGCTTGATTCAAGGCAAGCAAGAAGAGAAAAAAAAAGTACTTTAGTGTACATAGTCTATATTTGCTTTTGTAGAGAGCAAGTTAGTAAAGCTGAGAAGCCAAAAAGCTCATATAGTCTCACCCATTTATTGAGAATCACTTCCTAGATATGAGCATCTCTAATTATATTCTTGTAACTAAATGGTTTTCGTGTTGTGTATTTGTTATGTTTGCCTATTTTAAATGTTTTGAGTCCTGCTACTTTGTATACTTGTAATATCTTTGAGTGTAGAAGGTGTTTTAGGTTGAATGCTATTCAAGATATGATAGACACCCACAAGCTCTATTAGGTTAGGTTGGGTAGGCACCCGTAAGTTGTATTAGGTTAAGTTGGGCAGGCACCCATAAGTTCTATTAGGTTAGGTTGGGCAGGCACCCATAAGTTCTAACAAGGTATTATAGGCATTTAGAAATCTTGCTGATTGTAATGCTTTGCTGGCACTTGAAATTCTAATTGGTTTGGTTAGAGAAAATCCTCATAATGTATTTAAGGTAGAGGACATAAGTAGGGGTTTTTGTGAACCTTTATAATAATCTTGCGTACCTCTTCTTTATGCTTTCTTTGTTTTATCCTTCTCTACTTTAAGTTTCTCAGTTATTGTGTTACTAACTTCTACCGACTATATAAACTTGAATATCTGTTTATCTTGCAGATATTGCATATTACTTGATTTATTTTTTTAGAACATTACCAACTTTACTAACTGGTTAATAATTTGGAAGCTTTATTGATTAGTAAATGCACAAACATCTATGATTACCTTCACCAATTGTAAGGGATTGTACTTCAATTTTTGGGCAATGTTGAATGAATCTGCCTACGGGTTTTTTCTGAAAAAAAGTACTAATATCATGAAAAAGATGAACAATCAGGTAGTATTCATCAAAAATTCATGGTATCATATATTTCCCCTAAAAAGTAATATGATTTTAGAGTGGGACCCACCCTATTTTGCACATATTTTTATATTTGGTTAAAATATTTTTACCTTTTTTTCCCACGGTAGGTTAACCACATGTTTTGTTTGTATTGATGTGTTTAAAAAGCAAATTCATCTTAAAAAAAGGGGTTTTTGTAGTTCAGTCCACCTCCGAAATCTGACCTCTATCGTATAGTTCAGATGAATCCTGCCCGTGGATTGATGTCAAATTTATGGCAGGATGTGGGTTTATAAAAAATTACTAGTAGACTAAGAAAGAGCTGCAATTTCAAATTTCTGAGATGAATTGCAATTCACTTATTCTTAAAAAAAAATCATCAATTATTAGAAAAAAATCAAGGGAAAAGTACGGAAACATACTATGCATAATTCTGAATTCCAGCCCCCCATACAACTAGCCCTGTCCCCCTATAAACCACATCCTGACCGTGAATTTGACATCAATTCACGGTCAGGATGCATTCCCCCTGTACTTTGGGCCTAGTAAATTTTGAACTGGGCTGATTTGTACTTCTCCCAAAAATCAATGCATCCATCCACCCCCACGCTTGAAGTAGCCTCAGACTTGACTTTTACCCTTGATTGTAGCAAACCGTTCGACAAGTTAACAAGTCGGTCAAGTCTTCTTGTTCTTTGTTTTTTTGTCTCTTTTCAACCCCGAACCAACTGCCGTTTTCAACTGTCAATGTGTTATGCTTTCTATCAGAACAGGTGAACTTTCCGAGAGCATTTTGCCACGTACAACACACATGAGAGGTTTTAGCCAATCAAAACTCAAAATTTGTTTCACTTTTATGACGTTGGTGGTATTTTTGTGGGAATCATAGTCGAAACAAGACTTGGAATCGGCTTAAGATATTTCGAGGTTTTAAAATGGACTGAAACACATCTTGTGACCTATTTATCCTTTATTTTTTTAATTTTTAAAAATAAGCAAATAGAAAATAAATTCATATCTCATATAAGAAATTAAAACCAAATATAAAACAAATTCATGTCTCTGATATTTATGACATTGTTAGAAAAACTAAGGTTTTTTTAAAATCGACTTGAACAATGAATCAGTCAGGGGTCTGGTTCTCGGGTCGAATAGTTAGATTATTCGAACTAAACAGATAACCTGTTCTGCCAAAATTAAAAAAATAAAAACCGACTAAACCGTCAAATGATTTGAATGCCCGAGTCAATAGTTTGTTGACCAATCAGCAGTTTTAAGGGAAATAGCATTACAGAAAAGTGCATTACTTCTTTGATATCTCTTACTCCTCTCTCAGTTTCCATGATTTTAATTCAGCTATCAATAGCACAAATTTGAATACCGAATTTTCTTGTTGGTGTTTATTGTTTAAGTTTACAACGAACGAGAACATGAAACAAAGTGGATATGGAACACAGGCAGTGGCAGAAATCCATATATTTTATTTTACTTAATTTTCTTTTTTAATTATTGATGTGGGGATATTTAATTATTCAACCGTGTAATTACTCAACAAATTAATTAAAGATGCCACCACTTAAAAACTATCTCAGTACCATGATACATACTCTCTATTCATGAGCCGTTTTATCTGAAATTACAGTATCAAATTTTTGAAACAAGACATAGGAGGGCAAAATAAGATTTATGGAGAAAGAGGAAAGGAGAACCCAGATGGGTGGCCCTGCCCCGAAGGGAGCCACCCCAAACGATCGCCGCTGAAACGAAAACCCTAATTTAGTCTAGTGGGCTCAGCTCACAAATTATATTAAAATCAAAATTTAATTAAAAGCTCAAGGTAGGTATGTTCAAGTAAATTAAGGGGGTGGGGGTATGTAAATATATGTAGTACATCAAATTAAAAGACGAAGATGAGATGGATCTAGCTAGCTAGCTTACACATATAAACCACCTGTCCTAACTCCTAATAGACATGTAAGAAGCTAATAAGCACAACTACAGGAAACAGCAACTGCTTCACCACAAACAACGTAGAAAAGGAACGGCTTGCTGATGAATTGGGTTCACTTCCACCAGTTCCATTCGGTACAGGGTTGTCCACGGTCACCGGGCGCTGACCGGTTGCGCAAGAATCCGGTAAGCATGTGGGGTTGACTTGATTTATGAGAACCATGGGTGCAACCGAGCAATGTCTTGGTGTACTTTGATTACAGATCTGATTATATGGCAGGTTATTGCGATACGTGAAATACGCGGCACGTCTTCCATATATATCGGATTGATATACCTCGCAGTACTGAGAGCAACTTGAATCAGCGTCGCCATAAAGTTTGTAAAGCAATTCATTGGCCTTGGTGCCTGCTTTTACTCCCCGAACCTGAAGTGCACCGTATAATTCTTTATAATTGTTCTTAACATACTTGGTAAGTGAACAGTCAAATATACGTTCAAGGAATTCATTCACAACAGCCTTCTCAAACAAAGCTCGCCCTCGTTCGCTGCATGCAAACAGAAGAGAAGAAAAGGGTTTATATTGATTATAAGCATGCATGGTTTTTAAGCGCTGAACTGAACCGCCGGGTGCAGAATAGAATTTGTACCGATCTGATTGACTGATTCATATCTTCATTGTAAACGAATAGATCGAGCATTAAATTAAGAAGAAAAATGTTGGACTACTTACAGTGTATTATTGCATGACTCTGATGAGCAGGATGCAAAAGAGGTGCAAATTAAAAAAAATATAGCAAGCAACTGCCCAACACGAGCCATTTTTGCTTCTCCTTCCGTAAACATGAAAAGAAGCAAAGACAAATATATAGAGAGTTAATGGCTGGGCGCTGGGCGCTGGGCGCGTTCTTCTTATAGTCATAGACCGATCAGTATTCGTTAATTACGAGAGGAATGCCATCCCCCACATCACATACAACAATAATTGTACATAAAAGCGTTGTACACGAACTCCCCCTCGAGCGTGCCCCATACGCACATCCATCCCCCTATGCATTTGGAGCATCTCCCCCCCCCATGACAAGTACGGGAGATGCTTCAATTCAAATGTACGCGGATGTGCTCACTGCGCGTGAAGACTGCGTCCATCCCAACATGTTGGCTGATTCACACGCCTTCTTTCTTGCTACTGCTACACGTCAAATTTATGATACCTCAATTTCAACGGAAGCTCCAATCACAATTTCTTTATGTAAAAGCATTTTTGTAGGGTAGAAATGAATCCAGGTTTTCATGAATTATTTGAGATCAGCTTGTAAAAAGTTCAATTTTGTTCGATCTAAATCGAGCTTCAATTTGTTTCGCTTCTTAATCAACTCAAGCTTGAACCTAATCAAGTTCGGTTTGTGCGGTTGATGAGTCTAATTCAACTTATATTAATAAATAATTTTTATTATATGCATAACAATGTTTCTATTTTTTAAATGTATGCTGATAAATAATTTTTATTTTTTATAAGAGGTTGGCTCACATTCGAGCTCGAATATATGAGATTTTGAGCCAAGTCAAATTCAATCTCAAATCTTTAGCTTGGATCAAGCTCAGGCCTAATGGATTTTTGGTGAGTCAAGCTCGAATAGCTAAATATTTGGATCGGCTCGAATCTGCCCCTAGCCTCCGGGATATGTAGCCTCTTCTACACAAGTTTCCTAAATATGCTCCTCACACAACACGTTCCAGCTGCACATTGAGAACATTTCCCATACTTGTGTGTTGTTACTCTGGGAGAGATTTTCCCAATACATGGTGGGATATGTTGCATGGTCGTTGTGAGGTGTGCTCTATGAGGAACAAACCCCAATTCCTTCTACATGGTACCCAATCCTAATGTACATTGGCCCACGATGCGCTGTTCCACCTAAAACATTCATTTCTCTTGTACTAAACCCAAACAGGCAGAGGTGTCAATTGGATTGGATTTGGTCCAACCCGATCCAGTCCAATGCGAGTCCACTTACAAATGGACTGGACCCAATCAAGTCCAAATCCAATCCTATCCATTAAAATGTAAATGGACTAGATTGGATCCAATCCAAACCGAATGAAATATCAAAAATTATATAAAAAGTTACAAAAAATATATTAAAACGAAGAAAATCTGAAAATTAGAAAAGATGCCCTTTCGGCATTGGAAATGTACTTTTATATAAGTGCTTTCGTAAAAGTACTTCATAAAACTGCTTTTATAAAAGAACTTTCATATAAGTGCTTTATAAAAGTGCTTTCATAAAAGTAGTTTTGTAGAAATGCTTTTACAAAAGTACTTTCGTAAAAGTGCTTTTATAAAAGTACTTCCGTAAAAGTTCTTTCGTGTAAAAGTACTTTTATAAAAGTAATTTCGTAAAAGTATTTTTGTAAAAGTGCTTTCATAAAATTACTTTTATAAAATGCTTTTGTAAAAGTGTTTTCATAAAAGTGCTTTCATAAAAGCACTTCCATAAAAGTGATTTTATGTCGGATTCAGTTTTGATCGGTTTCAAATTGGACAAGGGTTTGGCCTCATGATCAGATTATTGGAAATTTGGTTTACGTCCAATTTAGACCAATAAGAATATGAACCAATTTATTTTGGATTGACCCAATCCAATAATTATAATGGACCATCCAAATTCGATTTGATAAAGTTTGGATCGAATTGAATCTAATCCAAAACTGGTTAATTGACATCCCTACAAAGTTTGTAGGTAATTTCTCTTGTATCAATCAATTTGGGTCCATGTTAGAGTGCATAAAGTTAAGTAAAGGAGGAATTTTAGTGGGTTAGAGGAGATGTTTACACACATTGACAATTAGAGTTCTAAGAATGACTTTATCACTACAAAAAACCAGCCTTCGGGGATATTAAGAAAATTTTATCGGAAGTGAAAACTTTTCACAATGTTTGTTTCTCTTCGGCATTTAAGCAAAGTCGTGAAAACTTTTGGCAACATTTATTAAATGTTGCGAAAAATACCACTTTTAGTGATGTCTAATAATTGTCATTAAAACCCACTTTAAACATCGCTAAAGGTCATTTCTGGCGATCTACAATTAAAAAAGAGGTTTTTGTCTGAAGAAAAAAAGGGTTTTGAATGTTGTCGGCATAGATGACATTGACGAATTTACCCCGATGGAAAAACATTATTGTTAAATATAAGAATGGTCTTATTTACAATTCTTTCATTAAATATGAACACCAACAAAGAACATAGAACATGGAATATCACCTGCTTAAAAGTTGGATGAGAAACAAAGAATTTCCTGTTTGCCAACATCTTGTTCATCTACACCCCATTTCCATCATCATAGCTAGATCATTGCTTAAGCCAACACAACAGTCGAACATCTTCTAACATCTCCAACCACTCCCAGTTTCTCCAAGGCCTTCTGCATGTACTCTAATTACTTAGTACATGCAAATATCAATCAATCAAATATTAAGAAAGATCACAACCACGTATGTAGCGATTATTGGATAAACTAATTCTATTACAATCGCATTCAACACTTGAACCAAGAGTATGGTAAATCATGGTTTTTAAAATCGGCTCGGTGATCTAATCGGTCAGGGGTTCAGTCACTGGGTCGAATGGTCTGATCGTTCAAACTAAATGTTTGGCCCGTTTTTGACAAAAAATTAAAAACTATTCAAAAATAAATAAATAAAGAATGGTCAAAACTGTTGGAACCCAGTTCAGCGATTTACCGACCAAAATCAACAATTTTGGGAGAAAACCCAGTTTTTAAAGAAAACAGAACTGATCACCTGACTGATTCCCAGTTTTTCCAATCTAACCATCGGGTCCAGTCTGATTTTAAAAACCATATAGCAAATGTATGGGTAAGGAGATGGATTACAAGTGGAGGATCTTAGTACAACAGTTCCATAGACAACACTTGACCATTCATCATTTTCTCAAGTGTCCAGAATAATGAGATCAGTTGCATAGTCCAATGATTATTAATACCCATTCCTCAACTTGGTAGCGAGTTTGTTCTTCAATAACAAACTCCTTAATTCCTCCACTACAAGAAAAATAAGCTAGGCCGGCGCTAGCTGAACTTTCGGCTTAGCCTTTTAACCGCTGCCTTAGACATTAGCCAGCGATTAGGGGACCGCCATCTTTACTTGGGTCGCCCTAGTTCATGGACACTGGCCTAGAAGACAATGACCGCCGTCGTAGGGACCCGGTCCACCCATTAATCCTTTAGCGGTATTTAGAAAACTGTCGGCCCATATAATGTGGCGGTGGTCCAAACCGCTGGGATAGGGTAGTTAGACAACGGTTATTGAGTCGACAGTCCAAACTGCTAGCTTAGATTATTTTGTCGTTTTAATAAACTGCACCTTACTTAAATTATGTAATCAAATCCGACCATTTTAACTGCCAAGTTAGATTATTTTGACATTTTAATAAACCGCCACCTTAATTAAACTGCCACCTTACTTAAATTATGTAATCAAATCCGGAAATTTTAACCACCACATAAATGCCTTATTTCACCAAAGGTGGTGGTTAGGACTATCGGCATAGACAGTATAAACCATCAGCTTAGATACGTGTTGCCAAAGGTGGAGATTTCTATGACCACCGGCTTAGATATAATTTGGCAAAAGTGGTGGTTTCTATGACCGCCACTACAAGTTATATGATTTTTAGCGGTAGTCAAAATTGCCATTAAAGGTTCCTAAAACTGTCACTAGAAAATTTACGAGGAAACTGTTGTTAGACCATTTAGCGGCAGTTTTTGCGCTGCTGCTAAATCTATTTTTCCCATACAATCCATAATGTTTTTTTTTTTTTTTAAATTATTCATGCTTTGCTTCAAATAACCTGTTTTGTCTAATTCATCGAAATTGGAAACTAATGAAAAACAAAAATTAATACAGATGTGATGTGAGTTAGCCAGGCCCATCCCACTAACGACTAACAGCGTCAGCCACAGCAGGGAGGAAGCCCTGCTGTCCTCATACGGAGCCAACCGCAGGACGGTTGGACGTAACTACCAGGGGCCTACTGCCTGATCTCGTATGGCCCTCATCTTCACCTACCTCTAGCCCGCTCAAGTATAAATAAGAGGTAATTCCCCCTTAATGAGGGCCGGAACTGGGAATTCTGACATAGCTCCTTCATTTATTTTCCGCACCTACCTTGTTTCCTTAGCGTTTACTCTTGGAGACCCGGTGCATCCAAGGACAGTCACGTGAGAGTCAGAGCCTCCGCTTCGAGTCCCCACTCGAGGCCTCTAACACTTCCTATTCTGTAGTACCTCGGATCTCTAGGAACCTCGCCACCGGAGTGACGTCTTAAAGTCCTTAGAAGGAATACCTCGCCTCGGCCTAAGGTCTTTAGCCTCGGCTAACCTCTTCCGAGGCCTCGAAGTCTTCAACTTGCCTTCGAAACTTGAAGACTGAATTTACCTCGTTGGCCCCAACTAATTCATGCGAAAACAATTGGCATCGTCTGTGGGAATCGTTCTAAGATGACCCCATTTTATGATAAAGAACATACTTTTACACCAAGCCCTTTTAAGCTCGAAAGCCATGCTCCGAAGAACTAGGAATAATCTGAACCTAGTCACCTATGAACAATTTCAGGGTATCCTCGATCGCTTGGACTGCCCTACTCAACGTATGGAAGAAGTCTGCCCCCGAGCAGGACGTCCCTCTCGAGGTGACCACCCCGTTGGGGTGTTAGAGGATCTGAGCAGACATGACCATGTCGAGCCACCAACCCTCGGCCAAGGAAATAACTCGTTGGCCAAGTCGCTAGAGTTGTGCAACGACCGTTCCCTCAATTCACCACGAAGAAGCACCTGTCCTCCTAGCCAAAGGGAAAATGTGCCCTCTCAAACAGAAGACAGTCACCAGTCTTCGGAGCAACACTACTGCTGCCAGAGGGAGGTCCCTCGGGATGACAACGAGCATCTCGATTGCCTTGGAGTTTGCTCCCAAGGTGAGAGCCAACATTACATCACTCCACCTCCCGTCTTAGATCTTCGGGATGTTCTGAATGATCGTCGTGCCTGCAGGGGAGCAAACAACCCAGTCTCGGAGTACTCGGGAGTCTGAGCTAACACCCACCGAGTTTGTGAGGACAGAAGCAGGGCCCATGCCATGCTAACCCATGGATTTTCGAGTTGCAAAATGATAACTGGGCCGTCAAAGATGAGCTCTGCTAAGTTAAGGAGAGCTGAGTTGAAGCCTCAACCAGTCATGGCAACCTTGTTAGTTTAATGGACGCATTCACCGTGGAAATCATTTCAAAGCTTCTCCCCCACACTTCAAGGCTCCTACTTTGGAAATGTATGATGGTTCCTCAGACCCGGATGACCACCTAGAGAGTTTTCGAGCACTCATAATACTCTATGGGTATTCCGACGCCTTGACGTGCCGTACCTTCCAAGCTGCTTTCAAAGGGGTTGCATGTTGTTGGTTCTCCAACCTCCCCCCATGGTCAATTAGTTCTTGGGAGCAGTTTGCTAATATGTTTCTCGCCTGCTTCATTAGCATCTGGTGATGCCTGAAGAGCGTTGCCTCGCTCATGTCCATCAAAAAGAAGCCAGGCGAGAGCTTGCGGTCTTACATTGACTATTTTAAAAAGGGAGAGCTCGAGGTCAGGGACCTCGACCCCATGGTATCAATGCATGCCACCCACCAAGGAGGCTTCTTCCAGGGATCACCAAGACCCCACCGAAGACAAAGCTAGAATTCCTAAAAAAGGCCCAAAAGTACATTGCGGCCAAGGAGGCTTCTTCCAGGGATCACCAGGACAAGGAAACCAAATGCTACGGTGGGTCCTCTGGAAAGAAGAGGAAGAACGAAGATTGCCGCAACGATGGCGGCAAAGATAGTAGGAAGTCGTCGGCCTCAACCACGGCCTACAACCAATATATGCCACTCAACTCCTCCTGGACCCAAATCCTAATGCAAATAGGTGAGGATAAGTTTGTAAAGTGGCCAGAAAAGGTGAAAAGGAACCACAAAAGGGGGAACTCTAAAAAGTACTACAAGTTTCATCGTGGAATGAGCCATGATACCGAGGATTGCTACGAGAAAAAATGAGATAGAGTCCCTCATCCACTGTGGACACCTGAAGCAATACGTCAGAGGTGAAGCTAGTGCTTCGTCCTCCCAACAGCAATAGCAACAGCAACACTAACACCAATAGGCCGCTAGAGTCATTGACTTTATCGTTAGGGGCTTGGCCTTAGGGGGAGACTTGGCCTCGGCCCAAAAGGCCTACGCCAAGAAATTAAGCATCCGAAGGACAACCCCTAAGAGGCCAAAGTGGCACAAGGACCTCTCCTTCATGGATGAGGACCTAAATGGGATTACGGTCCCCCATGATGATGCATTGGTAATTTCAGCTATAGTGACAAACTTCCTAGTTAAAAGAATTCTCGTCGATAGTGGCTCCTCGGTAGACATCCTCTTCTATGAAGCTTTTGGAAAGATGAATATAGAGCCAGAGCTTCTTTAGCCTGTCGACGTCCTGTTTGTCGACTTCTCCGGCAATGTTGTTGAGCCAGAAGGAAAGATCACCCTACCAGTCACAGTAGGAACCGAGCCTCAGTAGGTGACAAGGATGACAAAGTTCCTTGTCATGAGGATCTGCTCCCCCCACAATATAATCACAGAGAGGCCGACGCTTCATGCACTGCGAGCCGCCATGTCCTACCACCTCGCCCTCAAATTCCAAACCAAGTATGGCATTAGAGTCATTTGGTGGGATTAGTATGTTGCTCGCCAATGCTATGTGGTAGTGCTGAAAGGCAAGAACAAAGAAGCCTTGCCAGTAGAGGACCTAGACCTTACACTTAACCTCATTCATCACCAACCCTTAATCATATTCCTCATTCACCCCAAAAAGTGTGACTTCAGCATAACTTTAGGCAAGTTTTTAGGCTTTATCGTCACTCAACGAGGTATCAAGGCCAACCCTGAGAAAATACAGGCCATACTAGACATGGTGTTAAATAGTGTATGACCTTAGCTCCAATCAACTTGATGCATGTTACGACATTTATTGTAAATAATATAAAGTACATATTTGATTCATATTATTGTGGTGTGTTTTTGTGTAATACCCTTAAACTGGACACATATGAGACTCGTGTTAGTTTAGAATTTTCATTGCCATTGAATAGATCTTGGGAGATTTATCCTACCAAGGCTGACATTGATGTGCTAGTAAGTTGGTTGGGGTGGCTTGTCTCAGCTGTTGGGGTGAGACCTAAAGTACATGTAATGTGGGTTTTCTTGAAACCTTGAACCGAACCAAATTCTAGTGTATTGACAAAACTGGAATGTTACACCTAACCCCTAGACTCGATTATGGTATTGCACTAGGTGTCGGGTTGTGTTTTCTTTGATATGTCAATCAGTGAGATCCTTAGTGGGGGGTCAAAACCTAGGTATGTTGGGGCAGTCCGAGAATTCATCTGAGTGGGAGATCATAGTGACAGGATTAGCCCCTTTGTCGAACAAAGTGAATGATCGGGGAAATGCACTCTCTTTGATGGAAACCTAAACTACCGGCAGTGGATTTCAAATGTTTTTGAACTTTGGTTTTGCAAAATATATTTATATAGAGATATACTTATATATTATATTTTCAAATTATTTGCAAAAGGTTTTAATTCCCGGGATCCGTGTGAGTAGTGAGTTTAGCATTGTACCTTACAACCAAGGGAGAGGTCCTCTCTTGTCAGGTAGTGTTTGATCATTAAGGGTTGAGAGGTTAAGTGTAAGACCATTGAGGGTTATATCTGCTGGGCTAGTCTTGCATCTGCCCACAGTCCTTGGGCCTTCATAAGATGGCTGGACCCAAGTACCATTCAGTGTAAAATGTTGGGCCCATTAAGAGCCCATGGTGATGGACTCAGAGATTCACTGTGTCCTAAAGTGAATTCGGCTAGGCCTTATAACTAAGGCTAGGCTGAACCCATGTGGTTGATGTGTAGATCAATGATATGGTCCCACGCCATACAAAGAGAGCCAAGCTAGCCAACATTAAAAGGAAATGAGCCTGAAAGCTTAATGGGGCGAATCTGGGTATGGATCAGTAGGTGAGAATAAGAGGATAACTCTTATCCACTTAAAGTGTCTAGATCCAAATAAAGATTTGGATCAGGAAACTTCTAATTGATTAAGAGTAGCTAATCTTGAGTTGTAGATAATATAAGGGATTATCCTTATCACTTAAAGAGTTCAAAACCAAATAAAGATTTGGATCAAGAAACTCCTAATCAGGTTAGGAGATCATCTCTTTATGGGTTATATATAAAGAACAGGGTGGACCTGAAAATAACAACATAGTTTGACTGTTTCTACCTCCAGTTTTCTCTCTCTGCTTTTGCTGCTCTACCTTGTTCGATCTTCATTTCTTGGAATTGATCAAGATTTGATCTTGATTTTGTTTCTTGGTAGAAGAAACAATTATGAAGTTGTGCTCACTACCCCATTTAATTCTTGCTGAAGATCAGAGGTTCTTGGGGAAGAACTACCTACTGATCCTGCCTCATCCTAAGCTATGTCATCTTTAGTGGAGGGAGGATTTGGTAATCTCTTTGGGCATGAATACCTACATTGGGAGTAGCTTTTTGCGTGGATTCCCTATCAGATATTCCTCTCCCTAATCTTGGTTTCAGATTTGGTTCGGTTTGGTTACAAGAATGAACCTTGAAAATGCAGTTTTCTAAATTAGGAATACGATTCCCAAATGGGAGTAAAGCAATTTTTTAACTTTCACCAAAACATCCTACAGGGTTCAGCCATCCATGTGATAGATATCCCATCCCTTCACATGGCACCTCCTAAGTCGGTGAAGGAAACCTAAAAGATCACCGGCCATGTGGCAGTCCTCAACCACTTTATGTCAAAGTCAGCTAACCGTTGTCTTCCCTTCTTCTGAGCCATCAAGAAACTAAAGGACTTCCAATGGACCAAGGAATGTCAGTGAGCTTTCGACAAACTCAAGGAGTACCTCGCCTCGCCTCCGCTCCTGGCCCGCCGGGTACCAGGAGAAGTTCTATACCTTTACTTGTCAATTAGGGACGAAGCGGTCAACTCGGTTCTGATTAGAGAAGACGGAGCACAGAAATCGATATACTATGTCAGCAAAGTACTGTGCAATGCCAAAACTAGATATCCCAAAGTAGAGAAGCTGGCCTTTGCTCTCTTGGTGTTAGCCTGAAAGCTTAGGCCTTACTTCCAAGCTCACTCCATTATGGTGTTAACAAACCAGCCCCTCAGAGCTGTCCTCACCAAGCCCGAGACCTTGGAGCACCTAATCAAATGGACCATAGAGCTTTCCAAATTTGACATATGGTACCAGCCGAGGCCTGCCATCAAAGCACAAGCCCTCATAGATTTCATGATGGAGTGCACCTTTAACCGAGCTCTCCCTCGGGACCCGGAAGATGAATCAGGAAATGGGCACCCACTGGAGACACTCCTCCTACCTGGAAGCTTTTTGTTGATGGGTCGTCCAATACCAATGGAAGTAGTGCTAGCCTTATCCTTCTCACCCCGAATGACTCAACCATCGAATATGCACTGAGGTTTGACTTTCTGGCATCCAACAACGAAGCCGAGTACGAGGCCCTCCTTGCTGGATTATAGCTGGCCAAGGACCTCGACTCAACTTGTGTCGAAGCCTTTAGTGACTCCTAGCTGGTGATCAACCAGGTAAACGGTGAGTTCGAAGCTAGATAACGAAATATGTCTAAGTACCTTGCCAAAGTCTAAGAACTAGCTCACCACTTCCAGCACTTTACCCTGCAGCAAGTTCCACAAGCGGAAAACACGAGGGCTGATGCCCTGTCCAAGTTGTCAAGTACTTCGGGCTTTGTCCTTGACTATACCATTTGTGTATAGAAGCTATCTTGGCTGGCCATTGAAGAAACTCAGGTACTACCAATAGGGGCTGAGACATCATGGATGGACCCTATCATCAACTTCCTTCTTAAAGAACAATTGTCCGATGACAGGAACGAGGCTAGATGACTCCGACATCAAGCAACCCACTATACATTGCTCAAAGTAAAACTGTATAGAAGTTCCTTCACCCTGCCCAACCTCCGATGCCTTCACCCCGAGGAGGGGAGGTACGTGCTCAGGGAAATTCATGAAGGCATCTACGAAAACCACCTCAGCGACAGGGCCCTCGCCTAGAAGATGTGATCAATTCCAAAGGCATGCCAACATATGCCATTAGCCCATAACAACTCTCTCAGCCCTCAGCAACCCTTGGCCCTTCACTAAGTGGGGAATGGACCTCCTTGGATCATTCCCACAAGCGACAGGGGATAGAAAGTATCTCGTCGTCGTCGTGGACTACTTCACGAAGTGGGTGCCTCCCCCACATTCTGATCACCGACAACAAGAAGCAGTTCGATGACGCCAAATTCTGAGAATGGCGTGCCTTCCTTGGCATGAAACAGTAGTACACCTCAGTAGGCTACCCCCAAACAAATGGCCTAGCCGAGGTCACTAACAGAACCATCCTAAACGGACTAAAGACAACTCTAGACTGAGCTAAAGGCTTATGGGCCGATGAACAGAACAGTGTACTCTGGGCATACCGAATCACACCTCATATGGTAAAGGGAGAAATTCTCTTTAGCCTGACCTATTGTACCGAGGCAATAATACCTATAGAGATTGGCTAGCCGACGCTCCGAATCATGGCCTATAGCGAATCGAAAAACAACGAAGCTCTCAAAACCAACTTGGGTCTGTTGGAGGAAGCCTAGGAGCAGGTGTAGATCAGGGTAGCTAACCACCAGCAACGCGTGGCCCACTACTACAACTTGAAAGTAAAAGAAAGATGCTTCTAAGAAGGGGACCTCATCCTTAGAAAAGTCATGGTCCCCGAACCCTAAGTAGGAAAGCTAGGCCCCAATTGGGAAGGCTCCTATAGGATCAAGTGAGTCCTTGGCCTCGACACTTTCCACTTGGAACATTTGGATGGAAGACACGTCCCTCGGACAATGAACTCGGAGAACCACTGAATGTATTTCCAATGAATGTAGTTACCTATGGCTAAATGATGAAATGAATGAAGCAAAAAGTCCTAAGAAAACCCCGTAGCCTCAGGACTTGCCGACGCGCGAAGTCCTCCCCCGAGGGATGAGCCCTCAACACGGGCCGTTGTGGAAAACAATGATGACCCTAGGAAGAGCACTTCACCAAAGCATACATGCTAGGGTGAGAGAGGCCTTTTACACCTCATCACCTCCTCGATGAACGGTGGCCCCCTTGGCATGCTAGGGTGAAAGAGGCCTCTACACACCTCGTCACCTTGGAGCATGTGACCCCTTTAGCCACCTACACTTAATGCAACGAAAATAGTGAGACCGAGCCCTCGGCTTCGCTGGTGGGACACCTCGGCCTCCCCCAAGGAAACACTTGGAGAGAACAAGTTAGGTGATCTGCACCTCGATGGTGCTACTCCACCTTGGCTCCTTGTCTCCCCAAGTACCTCAGCGAAATGCCTCAGCCCACGACCTCGGCCATGGTGCCGGGTGGGCCTCGCTTCGGACGTCTGGCCTCGCCCCGGCTTCCAACACTCCAATTACTTGAAACGAGCATACAAATGAACATACACTTTGAGTGAATTATGTGTGCTTTGTGGTCCTGATTGTTCAGAGGGGCAGGGACCTCTTAAAAAAAGAGGAAGAAGGAAGAGAAAGAAGAAAGACAACATACACAAAGCGCAGTGAATACAAAAAATGGCTTCATTCATTGTTCAATTCTCGTTTTTTATTGCCTTTGCAAAGCTTGTTAAGGCCTTATAGGCCAAGCGTATATACATTCACAAAAAAAAACACAACAAGCAACAAAATACTACAGTAGCTGAACTAAAAGAGGAGGGAAACTATGCCTGCACCTTGCCATTGGTAGGAGGGGGAATGGAGTCATTGGCAGGCTAGGCCTTGCTACGAGCATCGAGGATTACCTGCAACCCCTCGATGTCAGAATCCAGCATAACCAGTAGGAGTGCCTTCTTTGTATCTTTGATGCCATCGAGGTAGGAAGACGAAGGGTACTCTGCTAGTGCATCTAGGTAATCGGAGGACTGCTTGTACACCTCCATCGCCTCGGCCGCTGCTTTCTTTGATTGCTCTATAGAGGCCATGGCTTCGACAGCCTTCTTCTTCGCCTCGAATGCCCGTCTCTCTGCTTTAGTGATAATGCTCTCCAGCCGGACCCGCTCCATCTACTCCTTGGAGATGCCCTTGCTACGCCTCCTTTAGTTGAATCTTGAGGCTCTCCCGAATGATTGCTCATCCAGGAATGCCTTTTAGAATTTCTGATACTTGTCTTTGACGGTGGTAGCTGCCTTTTGGAACTTCTCCCATTCCTTTTGGAGCTTCTCCTTGGTGGACTTCTTCTCCTTTTCTGCCTTGTCAATGCGAGACATGGCCAGCCTAGTTCATTCTCCCAAACTAACAAAATGTAGACAGACCTGCAATAAAACCTATCAGCAAATGAAAGGGTAGGGAGAGAAGGAGATGCAAAGCCGAAGAGCATCTTACCTCAACCATGTAGTACAGGCCCTCATCGTAGATGGCCTTGGGGTTGCTCTGCAGTAGGCGGTAGCGGTACCTCAAAAGGATGTGGCCCCACTCACCAGCTCTTGGCTGACTCCCTCATCCTGAATGGAGTCCCCTTCTCGGAGCTGCCACTATGGGTGGAAGATCTTTCAGCCCCCTCGACTCTCTCAAGAAGCCCCTATACAAATGAAGGGGCTCATGAAGGCCCAAATGGGTGCTCCTCGGGCGTGGACCTCTACACCACCTCCTCGGCCTATCTGTCTATGTTGGCCACCTTCCGTGGTGGCTCCTCCCTCAGCGTGTCTATTGCGGGCCTCTTCTTACCTACCTTAGGCCCGTCTATGTGCTTCTTTAGTGCCTTGGTTCTGGTGGAGGGCTTCTTCGGCATCTCTATCAGCGTTTTGGCCCCCTCCAAGGGCCTCTTCACCCCACCAGTGACTTCCTGGGGTACCACAACCGACTACTTACCCTTAGCGGGGACTTACGAATTTCTCCCCTTCGTCGGGCAGGGGCAGCCTCATCGCCAGGCTGCTTTGGCATTTTCCCTTTGACTTTCATCCCGGTCTACTTCACCCGAGCCTTCTCCAACAAATGTTGCTTGGCATCCATGGGCACTTTTGTGAAACAGCGAAAGAAAACAATTAGTACATTAAAGCAAAAGACGTGGAAGATGTACTAAGTAACCGCAGAACCTCTCCTACCGGGGGGGCTGGGCTAATCCTAGTGAAGACTAGGGGAACCTCCTCCTCCACCAATGGCTTCACCTAGAATGTCCCCATCATAAGCAGGTGAGCTACAACTGCAGCCTCTTCTTCTCAGAGTGGTGGGGGACATCACTCGATGATGAGGCAGGCTTCCCCCCAGTCAGACCTAAACCGCCAGCCCTTGTGGCAAGAGACATAGAAGAATTTGTCCTTCCACCTGTGGATAGATGAGGGGTTATGCATAGGCTTCCCCCTCCTCATGTGGAAGTAATACATGTTCTCAAAAGCGTGCTTCCTCGGAGTGAACATGGTACGAAACATCCTCAATGTCAACTCCATGCCCCTGAGCCGAGCCCACACTATGATGGCAATGGTGGTCCTAAGGTTGTTGGGTACAAGCTGGCTGATAGTGATACCATACCACTCCAACCTTGAAAAAATGCTGGTAGACACAGATTTCCCCCTCCTCAGGGGTCCACGGTCAATCGCCTACATCGAGGACCCTTAGGTCATAATACCGGGTTATGTGGAGCCTCCATGCCAGGGATTTGACCTAGCTCTCATCCAAGGAACTATCAAACTCTGAACACGGAACACCAGCGTCAGCCACCCTTCAAGCAGCATTCCCTCCAACCGGTCTGGTGATGACTTCCACAACATCCTCCTCAGAGAGAGGAGATCCTTTGGGTTCCCTTGACAATACTGATGTAGCGCTTTCATGGGGAGAGTTATTCCCCTGGTGGCTGCCCTCAACACCCCTTGAGGCTAACCTTTCCCTTAGGACAACCACCTCTCGCCGAAAGGGTGCTACGGCTAAGGAACCTAGGGAAGACAGGGGGAAGGGGTTGCAGGGGAGCTCCCTCTCGAGATGTTAGGGAGTTCATGGCATTCAAGGCGGGAGTCTAAAATGACATAGTTAATTACCTAAGTGAATATGAAATGTCCTGAAGAGTGGAGGAATTGGGGAAGTCCTGGTGGATTGAGAGCTAGCGAGCTAAGTTCACTCGATAGCAAGGACATTTAAGTTCAAATGAAGGACAAAGTCACTACCAGGGCCCCTATTTAAAGGAAAATGGATGGCTTGGATCTCTTCAAATCTGACAGCTAAGACATCTTCGCTTCCACCATCCAATTGTAATGTGCCACCTAGTGCTCGGCCTCGAAAGACGAAACGATGCCCAAGCAATGGTTTAGATCAACCCAGATCCAATAGACACGGGATCCCTCCACTTCTGTGAACTAGTTCTACTACACCATCTAGCATATGCCCTCAGAAGACGAAACGGTTGTGGGTGGACCGCGAGGCTCGCCCACAGCAACCCACCTAGCCAACAGTAGGGCTCGCCCATCGTGAACCACTAGGCCAACCGCTTGACCTAGCTAACGCATGCCTACTAGAGTGACTATCCCCTGCACGGTAGCCCCCTAATGCAACCTGACCGTGTGTGATATGGTCAACCCCCGCCAAGCTGAGGCATCCACACCACATGCGCTTCCAAACCAAAGAGGGATGACACAAATGGTGAAAACAACGCCACTACAGGACTCCCCTCGGCTAATGAACCCAAAGGCATAGTGACCACTACTCCTAATGACCGAAGCAAAGCCTTACCTCAACTGTTACCCTCATTACCAGCTGAAGCCAAGGCCTTGCCTTAGCCTTGGGAGTGGGGGGGGGGGGGCAAATGATGTGGGTTAGCCAAGCCCAGCCCATTGCAGTCTGGGAGGCCCAGCCCACTAATGACTAACAGTGTTAGCCATAGTAGAGGGAAGTACTGCTGTCCTCATACAGAGCCAGCCGTAGGACGGTAAGACGTAACCGCTAGGAGCTTGCCGCCTGACCTCATATGGCCCTCATCTGGTGCGTTCATCTTCACCTATCTCCAGCCTGCTCAAGTGTAAATAAGAGGTAACTCCCCCTTAATGGGGACCAGAACTAGGAATTCTGACATAGCTCCCTCATTTATTTTCCACACCTACCATGTTTCCTTAGCATTTACTCTTGGAGACCCAATGCTTCCGAGGATAGTCACTAAGACCTTGTCTACCCCCCTCATACTTTACACCTCGTACTGACTTGAGCGTCGGAGCCTCCGCCTCGGGTCCCCACCCGAGGCCTCTGGCACTTCCTATTTTGTAGTACCTCGGATCTCCAAGAACCTTGCCACCAGAGTGACATCTTAAAGTCCTCGTCTTCTACTGTGCTCAGAAGGAATACCTCACCTCAGCATAAGGTCTTCGGCCTCGGCTTACCTCTTTCGAGGCCTCGAAGTCTTTGGCTTGCCTTCGGAACTTGGAGAGTGAATTTACCTCATTTCCCCCAGCTAATCCGTGTGACAACAAGATGCAAATTAAAAGTTTTCTCCAACCAAATTTTTTCTACCTAAAAAAATTGGCATACATTTCACAAATTAATACATCTTGGTTTCAAATTGATAGATTCTTTAATACAAATTCCATCATCTATTCTCAAAATATTTGATTTACAACAACTTCTCCTAAGACTCAAGACTTGAAAGGCTTGAAAGGCTTGAAAGGATTTCCAAGTTATCAAAGATTTGTTGAAACTGTAGAAAACCAGAGCCTTGAAAGGCTTCATACTACATCAAAGACTTGCTGAAGGTTTTATCTGTGGCATATTACTGTTGATTGTGTTATGGCTGTTGTTCCAAGCTGTTGGTACATCATGGTTGTGTTTACCCTCACATGTAGTTATGATTGCTTTTGGGTCCATTGAAGCTCTCTCCACATGCTTGTGGACATTACATCCAGCATTTGTGCATTTATAGTAGTTCCTGTTGATAGTAGTGACATGAATAAGTATCTTGATTTATGGAAGAGAAATAATTTTCACTCAACATACTACAGTCACTTCGATTCAAGTAAGCAAAAAGAACCTCTGAAAAGTACAACGGATAGGAAAGAAAACCTCCACCCAGTGAGATAACCAGCACTTTTTAATGAAGTCTTTCTTGAGGGTTCAACAACTTGGGTTGGGCCAGGATTGATCTCAACCGAACACAATGCACCCCTAGCTTCAATTCAAACCTTACATCTAAATCCTTTACTTAAAAAAAATCTCATGATCAGAATTTGAATCTTACAATTCAACTTGGGTGAGCACGACTTTAGATTGTTTCTTCTAGCAAGAAACAATATCAAGAATTATTGTTGATCAGATCCAAAGGTGGAAATTGAACTAGGTAGGGGCGGCAAGAATTGGAGGAGAATTCTACAGATTGCTGAGTGTATGAAACCGGTGAATTCGCCCCCAATTTATAGTCTTCTTTGTATTAGCTTCCTAATCCAATTAGGAAAGAGTTTCTTGATTCAAATCTGAAATTTGGATCTGGACTCTTAAATGGATAAGACTTATTTTATCCTTCATCTAATCCAAATCAGATTATAAAATAAAATTCACCCCCTTTTAATTCACTTACTTAAGCCCAGTTCAAAATGGGCTTTAGGCCCATTTAGTCACATAGCTCACTTTCCCTTCAAATGTTGGCTAGCTTGGCTCTCTTTGTATGGCATGAGACCCTAGCATTGATCTACACATCAGCCACATGGGTTCAGGCCAACGTTTGTTAAAAGGCTTGGCTGAATTCACTACAGAACATAGTGAACCCCTGATTCCATCAGCATGGGCTCTTAATGGGCCCAACATTTACACTAAATGGTCCTTAGGTCCAGTCACCTTATGAAGGCCCAAGGGCTAAGAGAAAATGCAAGATTAGCCCATCATGTATAACCCTCAATGGTCTTACACTTAACCTCTCAGCCCATAATGATCAAACACTACCCGACAAGAGAGGACCTCTCCCTTAACTGCAAGGTACAGTGTTGTACTCTCTACTCACATTGATTCTGGGAATTAAAACCTCTTGCAAACATTTTTTGAAACCATAATATATATGTACATCTCTATTTAAATATATTTTGCAAAGCAAATCTAAACAATTTGAAATCAACTACCAGTAGTTTAGGTTTCCATCAGAGAGAGTGCATTCCTCTATCATTCACTTTGTTTGACAAAGGGGCTAATCTTGTCGCTATGATCACCCACTCAGGTGAATTCTCGGACTGTCCAAGCATACCTAGGTTTTAATTTGGTAAAGGATCTCACATATTAGCATATCAAAGACAGCCCAATCCAACACCTTGTGTAGTACCATAGTCGAGTCTAGAGGTCAGGTGTAACATTCTAGTTTTGCCTATCTGTCTCCAAGGTTCAACGCAATACTAGAATTTGGTTCGGTTTAGAGTTTCAAGAAAACCTACACTGCATGTACCTCAGGTCTCACCCTGGTACCTGAGACAAGTCACCCCAACCCACTTGGCAGCACATCAGTGTCAGCCTTGGCAGGATAAACTAACACAAGTCTCATAAGTGTCCAATTTAAGGGTATTACACAGAAACACACCAAAATAACATGAATAAATTATGCATTTTATTCATTTACAATACATGTTAATAAGTACCCCTACTTTCCACGTTTTCTCAAACACTTTCTGTGTCAATGACTTAGTCAATGGGTCTGCCACATTCTCCGTCGATGCTACATTCTGAATCTAGACGTCTCCTCTACTAATAGTGTTGTCACACAACAGAGGTAGGATTCCAAATTCTAAGATGAACCACTTCATCCATAGGCAACCTCACTTACGAATTATGCTCAAAGTCAAGCTATTTGACAGTGGAGTCAAACCGGATGTTCCAACTCCTAGAAGCTTGCTTAAGTCCACATATGGATCGATTAAGTTTACATACCATGTGTTCTTGACCTGCAACTATGAAACCATGTGGTTACTGCATTTAGATATATTCATTAAGATCTCCATTCAGGAACGTGGTTTTGTCATCCATTTGCCAAATCTCATAATCATGGTATATTGCTTCAGTTAATAGGATCCTAATGGACTTAAGCATGGCCACTGGCAAAAAGGATTCTTTATAGTCAATTCCCTCTTTCTAAGTGTACCCTTTCGCCACAAGATGAGCTTTATAGGTCTCAACGTTACCATCTGGGCCCTTCTTCCTCTTGTAAATCCACTTGCAATTAATTGCTTTAACCACAGAGGGCAAGTCTACAAGAGTCCAGATCTTGTTGGTTTCCTTCGAGTTCATCTTGGCTTTCATGGCGTCTACCCATTTCAAGGAATCTATGTCCAACATAGCTTTCGTATAAGTTATAGGATCTTCCTCACTTGTCGTGGCTTCCACCAAGTAACTTTATTGGTCATAGCCATAACGAACTAGAGGCCTGGATATCTAGGTTGACCTTCTAGGTTGGTTATTATCTGGAGCTTGTGAGACATCTTCCACTACCCATGAGATCTCTTCATCAAGAACAACTTCCTGATGATGATTATTCAGGATGCAATCTTCATCCAAGAAAAATGGGCATTTCGACTGCAAAACACATTTTTTTCTCTTTTGGGTCATAGAATAAATATCTTATAGAGCCTTTGGGGTAGCATACAAATAGGCAACGACTGGTTTTGGATTCCAATTTGTCAGCATTTGTTCTTTTAACATGTGTTGAATGGTGCACCCAGGATGCATCGTCAAACACCCGTGTCACCAGTTTAGAGATTTGTAAATTTTTCCAATCCTCATGTAACCTTAAACAATATAGTATGTGGTGAAGAAGGGGTCGAACCCATAGGGAAGCAAGAATAAAAAATATTATTTTTGTTACGAACAAATAAAGGAAAAATAGATATGGAATTTGCAGAAAATAAGAACATAAAATTTATTAATACTGAAATTAAATGTTCTAAATGGAACAAGGCAATAATTAAAATTTAGAAAATAAAGAACACTGAAATCAATAAAAAAACAAATAAATATGATCCAAAATTTGGATCTAGTGGTGGTAGCTGTCTAGGAAGATGAAATACATGCTTTCTCCCTCTATTCAGCCCTCGAACTCCTCGAGACACCTTAGCCTTGAACAGGACGAATTCATATCTACAATACACACAAACAAACAGAAATTAAATTAAAAGATTGCTAAAATAAAAATAACATAAAAGAAAATAAAGAAAACGAAAGGGATGGCTGATCAAATCTAGTGGTTGTAGTTGCAGATTGGCTCGACTGCTTGTAGGAACCCCTCCTGAAAAGATCTAGGCGTCATTCCCTTCTACAACCCTTGAACTCCTCAAGAAACCTTAGCCTTATGAATAGGATGAATTGACCAACCCCTTCTCCAGGGCCCTTGGGGTCCTTTTTATAGAGAAGGGTGGACAAAATTGGGATTAGAGAGAAAGAGAGGGGCGGCTAGTGGGTTTATGCAGAAAATAGGCACCCCTAGGGTTTAGAAATGGAGGGTTAGGATTAAAATAAAGGGATCCTATGGATAGAATGAAAAGGAGAGTGTGCCTATAAGTATGGAGGGCTGGGATTTAATCTCCTAGGATTGAATGGTGGAGATTAGGAGTTAGGTGGCGCCCTAGGGTTAGAATGCTAAAGAGATGGCACCCTAGAATGGAGGGTGAAGATTGCAAGGTGAAGATCTAAGGGTATTGGAGGTTGCTAAGGCTTGGATGGTTGAGATTAGATGTTAGGGAGGAGTAGAAGGTGAAGATTTATAAGTTAGGGGTGGCTATGATTTGTTAGAGGTGAAAAGAATGAGTGGGGAAGCGCCCTAGGGTTTGCTAAGGAGAGGGGAATATGCTAATACAATAGGAGGGGTGCCTTTTTGGGTTTACCGGATAGGAGCTGCCCTCTTGTGCTCGGTTTTTCACTAAAATACCCACTTTCTTAGTTGAAATTCTCACCAGCTTCCTAAAATATGTAGAAAACTCTATAAATTTCCTAGTTTTTACCGAAAATTTGCACAGGGACCCTTAGAGGTTACAACATTGAATTTAACCAGAAAAATGGTATAGATTAGTCAATCTAAGGTCTAAAATAACCCTAAAATGATGCCTTTAAGGCATCAAAATACTAAGTTATCACACCCCCTAACTTAACCATTGCTAGCCCCTTAACAATGTTGTCTTAAAATTACATTGAGTAAAGAGATTATTCCCATTGCAAGATCATCCCTGACAAAATTAGCCAAATATCCTGATTCCAGAATTCTCAAACTTTGTATAGATCAGTATTGGGTTTAAGGGGTAAAACCGTCCTGCTTTGAACATTATAGAAATTTGGCTTAAAAATCTTATATACCCTTCCATTTGCAGACTGTCTCAATAAGCTGAGATTGATTTTTAAAATCAGGTGGGTGTTCTTCTTATCATTTCTAATAGTGGATTTCTACCCTTGAACTTGATATGCACACATGTTTTTATTGCTACCTTTCACCGTTTGACATGAATCTCAACATTGACTTAGGTGAAGAGAACCAATTACTAAGTGTTAGGTAAGTGTCTTTGGCATTCCCTTTCCCATTTGATGCAAATCTCGACACTTAACTTGGGTGAAGAGACCCGGTTACTAAGTCTAGGGTGTCCATTGACCTTTTATTCTCTTTTTTTGTGTGTGTGTGTAAAATTCATCACAATTCGGGGTAGTCCACTATCTCTATTAATTTGAAGAATTTTTTGTCTGATTTCTCAATCTTTCTCTTCTTATCTTTATAAGGGAAAACTTGAGAGTATTTTCAATTTCTAAACGGTTTCGACAACATTCAAACAAGAGCAATTTAACTCCTGTCACTTGCTACCAATCTCTACAAAATTTAATATTCTTTTATCAATTTCCTCAACTTTTCTGTTTGGGAATCTCTTTTAATGGAAAAAAATTTTAAATTTTTTAGTGAAAATTTTAGTTCTGCATTTCTAAAGGCTTAGCTATAATTATTGTTATTTTTATTACTATTATTATTTTTTTCCTTTCCTTAGCCCCTAACTTAAATGCCATTGTCTCCAATGGCATGACTAGAATGATACAAAGGGACTTGCGACAAAGGGAACAATCAAGAGGGTTTTTCCCAAGGGGTTCAAGGTCTGCCAAGTAGTCTCGAATCAAGAAAACAAAAATTCTAATCTTAAAAGCAAAAGTAACTAAAAACTACATTGGGTTGCCTCCCAACCAGCACTAAGTTTAACATCTTTAGCCAGATGCATTCACTCACTTCTCACATCTACATTTCTAGACTCGCTTTTTTCTTTACACAGATAGGGTTCAAATTGGGCTAACCAAAGTGTAGATAGGGCATCTACAAGGTCGTCCACTACATCTACCTTGGACTCATTTTCCCTTAGGTTTGGATACTTAGTGGCACTAAATACATTTAGTTGGGCTTTCTGCTCCCCAAATGAAATGTCCATTTCTCCCAATTTATAGTTGATGTTTGCAGTTGCTAGAAACATACATCCTAAGATTATTAGGTTATGGTTCAATTCCTCAGTTGGGGTCATGTCTAGGATGATAAAATCTATTAAGAAGTAACAATCATTTACTTTGACAATGATGTCTTCAATAACACCTCGTAGTGTCTTGACTGACTGATCAGTGAGTTGTAGAATTACTAGAGTAGGTTTTAACTCGCCGATCCTAAACCTTTCATAAATAATAGAGGGGAGTAGATTTACACTGGCCCTAAGATCCAATAGGGCCCGATCGAAAATGATTCTAGAGATGACACAACTTATTAGAGGAGCACCAAGGTCTTTCATTTTCCAGGGGAGTTAGTTTAGGAGAACTGCACTAACATATGCCAAGAGCATCACTTTTTGTGGGGCCGATCGTGGCTCCCACTTTTGAATACACAGCTCTTTCAAGAACTTGGCGTAAGCCAGGACATGTTGGATCGCATTGAGGAGAGGGATGTTAATATGGACTTGCTTGAATAACTCCATGATTTCCTCATTACAAGTCTCTTTTGTCTTTCGCAATGGCTCAGCTATGAGTGTAGTTGGAAAGGGAACTACATGTCGGTTCACTATAGGTTCTTCTTCTAAATTTTCCTTTCCTTTTTCTCCCCCCCAACTTATAGTCTTCTTGCTCCTTTTCTTCTTTATTGATGTTTTCAAAATTCTTTTTCTCATATGGGCCCTCTAAAATCCTCCCACTCCTTAAGGTCGTAATAGCCATGGCATTTTCAAACTGAGGGTTCTTAGGAGGTGGTTGAACCTACTGTGGAGGAAAACCCGATGGCTGATTTCTAGGATTCGCAATCGGTTGACTCGGTAGTTGTCCCACTTTTCTCATCGCATTGGCTTCAGTAGTTATCTTATTTGGCTTTCTAATCTAGTGATGAACTGTTGTTGAGTTAGAATCAGCTACTGAAGCTGCATGAATTTGCCATCAACTATACTAGTCTGAGGAGGTTGTGGGTAAACCTGATAAGGTTGGACTGGCCGGTTTCTAGGGTAAGTCTGCTAGAATTGGCTCTTCACTTGTGACCTCTGAAATTGATAGGCCATGGTGTTAGATGGATGAAACTTTTGGGACTGTGTGTTAGGTTGATGTGTCCTCTAAGAAAAGTTAGGGTGATTTCTCCACCCAAGGTTGTAAGTATTTGAAAATGGGTCATTATTAGGCCTCTAGAAACTTTGGGCTACCTGAACCTGTTCTTGGATAAATGGCAGAAGCTGGGCTGCCATTGGACAATCATCAACTTGGTGGGTCGGGCTGGCACAAATGGAACAAACTTCAGGATAAGGTGTAAATGGGCCCCGTTGTTGGTTATAGGTGAAGAATTGATCAAGATTTTGGGCTAGAAGATCCACCTTGTCCAATTTTCTAGAGATTGCAATCAGGTCCATTCTTGCCTTAGGCTCTATACTGTTCTTGACTTCATAATGACCTGCCCTCTTTGAGGGTCCCACCGACCTTTCGTAGGAATTTAATGATGCATTGTTGATGGAATTTTCACTCAATGTTTCGGAAAGAGCATATGCTTCATCCTCACTTTTACTCATAAATGCCCCCTATAGGATGCATCTACCATTTTCTTGTATTGATCAGTCAAACCTTCATAAAAGACTTGGACAAATTGCCACTTGGACAGGCCATGGTGTGGGAACTTTCTCAACAACTCTTTTATTCTCTCCCAAATTTTAATAAGTCTCCCTATAGTTTCCAACCAGTGCTTGGCCTTGTCTTTCAAGGAGAAGGGGAAAAGAGTTAATCTAAGGGCATCATCATTAAAGTTTTGGATCCTTATAGTGGAACAGATTTCCAAAAATTCATCTATGTGTTTGTATTGGTCCTCACTCGGGTTCTCGTAGAAAGAGGGGAGCATCTGGATTGTGCTTGATTTAATCTCCTACTACAAGGCTTGGGTATTTAACAACTGTATGTAGAATGAAGGGTTATACTGGGTCAGAGTTAAATACTCCTTTAGCTTTCTAGGCTGCTCATCACCGATCCCAGTCATTTGGTTGCGTTGCTGGTGATGGAGGTATCTCTCTATCTCAGGTATGGGTTCTACTATTTCTCTCCTCAGAGATCTCCTTCCCAACATACAACTTAGAAGTCCCTTTTTCTTCTCTTTTGAAATTTGAAATTTAAATTCAAATTTAGATTTTGAAATTTAAATTCAAATTTGAATTTTTAAATTTAAAAAAAACGCAAGCATTTCACACACGGCCTAGGGGCTGACCTAAGGTTTCCTAAACTAGTGGTTCAACTAATGTGAATCCTCTCAAGTTCACTTGGAATTACACAACTTCCTTTGGTTAACTAGGTAAGAGGTATGGATGTGGAAGGCTCCCCTTCCTCTCACAAGGACCTAATTAAGTAACTAGAAATCCCGCTTAGGCTTAGCCGGTTAACCTCTTTCCTTAGACACCAACCGCCAGTTATGGAAAGTAATTACAAGCTTTCCTAAAATTCAGCACACTTTTGAACCAAATGTGTGGGGCCTCCTAAAGGATCTTGCTATCCAAATATTAAATTAATGGTTTAGGGTGAACCGCATGTGAAAGGGTTGTGGTTTTTGGGCCAAGGAAGGGTGATGAAATCCCCACCTTATCATATTTAAATTGGATTTCCCTTAAATGGATTAACAGGAAAACACAAGTATGAATCCTAAAAATGAGATCGCGTCTGCTGAAATCAGAAATAAAAGACAACAAAAATCACTATTCTTCAAACTAAAATTGCACCAAGCAAGAAAAATTAAAGACACGAGAAAAATACAGGAAGAATTAATTCTGAAACATAAAAAAAAACTCATGTGAATATAGAAATAAACAGATAACTAACTAGATCTAAAGATGAAACAAAAGAAAAAAATAATCCTAAAAAAAATATATCCGAATCTATTAAGAAATGAAAATAAAAATAAAAACCAAAGATTCGAAAACACTAATCTACAAAGATAAATTCAAAAATAAAAATAAAAATCATAAATAAGTTGGGATGATAACACCTGAATCGCTACCCAATATTTTTTTTTTGTTGTGAGCACAGTTCGACAGTGTTCCGGCACCCCACCTTTGGCTGCTATGTCCTGCGAAAACAAAGAAGAATTATGAGAGTTTTATTTCCAATGATAAAAAAACTAACAAAATAAAAAAAAATAATGTAAATTGTTCCGAAACAAAGAAATAAAATTTTTAATCTGTTGCTTCCCCGACAACGGTGCCAAAAACTTGTTGCACCCAGGATGCATCGTCAAACACCGGTGGCACCAGTTTAGAGATTTGTAAATTTTTCCAATCCTCACAGAACCTTAAACAATGTAGTATGATGTGAGGAAGGGGTCGAACCCACAGGAAAGAAAGAAGAAAAAATATTATTTCTATTTCAAATAAGGAAAAGGAAAATAGATCTGGGATTTGCAGAAAATAAGAACATAAAATTTATTAATACTGAAATTAAATGTTCTAAATGGAACAAGGCAATAATTAAAATTTAGAAAATAAAGAACATTGAAATCAATAAGAAAACAAAGAAAAATTATCCAAAATTTGGATCCAGTGGCGGTAGCTGTTTGGGAAGATGAAATACACGCTTTCTCCCTCCGTTCAGCCCTCGAATCCCTCGAGACACCTTAGCCTTGAACCAGATGAATTCAGATTTGCAAAACACACAAACAAATAGAAGTTAAATCTAAAAGATTGACAGAATAAAAATAATATAAAAAGAAAATAAAGAAAACGAAAGGGATGGCTGATCAAATCCAGTGGCTGTAATTGCAGATTGGCTAGACTGCTTGTAGGAACCCCTCCTAAAAAGATTTGGGCGTCCTTTCCTTCTATAACCCTTGAACTCCTCAAGAAAGCTTAGCCTTGTGAATTGGGTGAATTGACCAACCCCTTTTCCAGGGTCCTTGGGTCATTTATATAGAGAAGAGTGGACAAAACTAGGATTAGAGAGAAATAGAGGAGCGACTAGTGAGCTTATGCAGAAAATGGACACCCCTAGGGTTTAGGAAAGGAGGGTTAGGATTAAACTAGAGGGATCCTATGGCTAGAGTGAAAAGGAGAGGGCGCCTATAAGTATGGAGGGCTGGGATTTAAGCTCCTAGGATTGAATGGTGAAAATTAGGAGTTAGGTGGAGCCCTAGGGTTAGAATGCTAAAGAGATGGCACCCTAGAATAGAGGGTAGAGATTGCAAGGTGAAGAAGTAAGGGTATGAGAGGTTGCTAAGGCTAGGATGGTTGAAATTAGATGTTAGGGTGGAGTGAAAGGTGAAGATTTATTAGTTAGGGATGGCTAGGGTTTGTTAGAGGTGAAAAGAATGAGTAGGGAGGCACCCTAGGGTTTGCTAAGGAGAAGGGAGTATGCTAATACAATAGGAGGGGTGCCTTTCTAGGTTTAGCAGATAAAAGGTGCCCTCCTGTGCTCAGTTTTTCATATTAACATCCCTTCTCTCAGTTGGAATTCTCACCAGCTTCCCAAAATTTGTAGAAAACTTTGTAAATTTCCTAGTTTTTTCCCAGAATTTGCACAAGGACCCTTAGAGGTCACAACATTGAATTTAACCAGAAAAATGATACATATTAGTCAGTCTAAGGTTTAAAATTCCCCAAAAATGATGCCCTCAGGGTATCAAAATACAGAGTTATCACTGGATAACCCTAAATCTTCAAGTGTCTTACACTTGGTTTCTTACCGGTCCATAGCTCATATGGAGTCTTAGGAACGGATTTGGTTGGAACCTGGTTCAGTACATATATCGTAGTCTCTAATGCGTACCCCCAAAAAGATGTAGATAGTTCCAAGTGTACAGGAAGTGATTGGACCATATCCAATAAAGTCTGTTTTCTCCTCTCTGACACACCATTTAATTGTGGTGTAATAGGAGGAGATAACTATTAATCAATCCCATTGTCCCTTAAGTAGTCCCTGAATTCATTGGATAGATATTCACCTCCTCAATCTGATCGAAGGGCTTTGATCTGTCTCCCCAACTATTTCTCGACCTCTTGCCTGAACTCTTTGAACATTTCAAAGGATTTAGGATTATGTCTCATTAGGTACATGTAACCATATTGTGAATGATCATCGATAAATGTTATAAAAAATAAACGTGCTGGTTACGTGTCCTAACATTCAGGGGACCACGTACATCAATATGTATTAGGTCAAGCATGCTTGTAGATCTTTCAGACTTACATGTAAATGGTCATTTCGTCATCTTACCCTGAAGGCAAGGTTCATACTTTGGAAGATCTTCTACAGTTAGAAAATCCAAAGGACCATCCTTTACGAACCTTGTGATACGATCTATGTTAATGTGACGAAGTCGGTAATGCCACAGACACGTAGGATTAACTGTTTCACGTGTTCTTTTCTTGGGGATTAATTCCGACGTAGTTTCAGTTAGGTTGGTTTCCAAAGAAGGATAAAGAATATAGAGACCATTCTCAAGTTCTCTATAAGTAAGGAATTTGTTATTCCATTTAATAGTAATCACATTACTAAACAAAATAGAATAACTATTCATGCGCAATTTTAAAACAAAAATCAAATTTCTTCTCAATTTTGGCACATAAAGACAATTTTTAAGAGTTACAATTCTTTCTCTAAAATGTAAATCTACAGTTAGGGGTGTCAATCGGACTAGATTTGGTACAGTCAAATCCGATCCAACATTGGTCCATTTACAAATGGGCTAGACCAAATCCAATCCAAATCTATACAAACTGGATTGGATCCAGTCCATTTGAAATGCAAATGGATTGGATTGGGTCCAACCCAGTCCAAACTAAATGAATATTCAAAATACTTGAAAACCCAGAAAATGTGAAAAAGTTATAGAAATATATTAAATTTTGTCACAAAATATAAAAAACAAAAAATTACTGTATCCAACCATATATTCCAGGTAGAAATTATTTTATGTAACTAACATTCTTTTCAAAGAAATTACTGCATCTGATCAACAAGACCATGTTACTCACTCCTCTTTTGATCAACATTCCCTATCATTATTTTCCTCAGAAAATCAAACACCAAAAAATTCCATCTCCATTTGATCAAGTACCATCAAGAGGATGGATGAACAACTGCAACCAAAGAATAAAAATTTTGAAACCACACAAATCATTCTCCAAACCACCCGAAAAAAGTTGATGTAGTATTTTCCATATAAAGGAATGCTAACGACATGTTCCGATGGTTATGCGCCCCAAGCTCTAGATCCTGGTCCACATTCCACATTCCAGCACCTGTTATTTCCAACCATCAACAGCAAGCACATCATCAAATGGTAATTTTAATGCACTTAACTTTGAAATCCATGAAAAAAAATGATGCATCCATCTTCAGAAGAAACCAAGATGACCTTGATTTATTCACAGCTGACATGTATTGATCTGAGGTCAAGAACAAACTAGAATGGTATTGGTCCACTACAAATTTCGTATTTAGAATTACAGCCATGAAACTATATTCCATCCAAACGGGCTCATTTGTCAGCCAAGATTAGTCATACTTGATTACATTCAGAAATGAATAACAGAACTGAACATGAAGTCAATCAAGTCTAAGTAAACCCAGAAATTATATGCTTGAACCAACCCTTTGAATCAGAATTTAAAACCATGCCAACCTAACCATTAGGACACTTTTGGTGGATACAAGATGAGTGGGCAGGGCAGAGAAAAAGGAATCTATAGCCTAAGATGTTTCTCCTTTGAAGAATCCAGCCTGGTTATAATCTGCATCATGATGTTATTCCACTACCAAAATCAAGTCCTGATGTTACTTTGCCCCTCTGCTTATAAGAATAAGATGCATGCTTGTTTTTGTCAATAGCTACTTGCTTCTACAGCTGGTTATATTTTAACAATCTCTTGAAGCATTGGAGTGGGATTTAATGTCTTGTCTCTAATTAAACAAAGTTTATTTTCCTCCTTTTCATCATTCTATAGATGAATTAGCTTTCAAGACTGCTGGAAGGGAAATTGTCTAAAACTCAACATGAGTTCTTAACATTTCTCTTAAACTCACAACTTTTCAAAACATCAGAGGAGCCACCTGTTAGAGATATTTTGCTATCCAAAACTCACCTTCTGTCAGGTCATCGTTAGTGGCCATTAACACAAATTGTCCAGATGGACCATTAAATATTTATAAGGACCAAATTACCCTTAATGTTGTGGAGGTGGAGCTTTACTGTTCATTTAATTTCCCTATGAACACCAACCAGAGAGGAGCAACTGTGGCGGCTGAACCAGTCCGGCAACCTCCCTCCTCTTTTTCCTTGTCTTTCTTTCTCTCTTTCCCCCTACAAACGAAAAGGATTAAAACATACCCCAACACACAGAATTACTTGAAGAACTTTCTCCCAACTTCCTGTTTCCTATTTACTGGTAAACCAATTGGAACCTTAAAGTACTATTCTTTTCACTCAAAGAAAAAACAAAGGAAAGAAGAGAAGGCATTTATTTTGGGAAAAATACTGATATGCATATCCTATCATTGAAACAATTAGAATAATAAAATCTTTTCGGGAAGAATAATTTGGTGATTCAAGAATATATAGTGTAGTATCTAAATGAATTTTGTGACAAGATAACAGAAAAAAAAAATCTTTTACCTTTAAGTGAATGTCTTACTTTTGGATAAGACACTTAGGATATGAAGTATCCATTTGGATCTTACCTATACCCAAAACAATTCAATTTGAACACCTCTGTTTTACTGAACTAATCCCCCTTCCTACCTCTAGCTAGCTATCCCTGCTTGACCTAATCAATATTCTGCTCTACAGTCACAGTATATCTGTAAACATGACACAGACATCCATGGGAGAAGATGAACGAATCTCGAGATAAACAAAAATATCACAAGTTTACACATCAAAGTCCATTAAAGATAAAGGCTATCTATGACTACATATCAACTGATGGGGGACCTCTCCCAGCTCCCATTCCATTTATTCACCTCTCCCTCTCCCTCTCCCTCTCCCATCTCCCATTCCATTTATTCAGATGAAAGACCACCCTCTTCCTCTTCCTAATCCTACTCTCTTTCCAGTAAGAATTAACCAAACCTAATAACATTTACAGGAACAAATCAATTTTGTTATTATGTGCATGTAGACATAGATGGAGGACCACATTGCCTCTAGTGAAACAATTACACAATACCATATAGACATAGATGGAGGACCTCATTAGAAAGATCACTCACAAACAAAGAAAACACTAGAGCCACGTCCACACCAATCCACTGAGAATTCAAGCATTATTTTCACAAATTTCGCACTCATATTTCTCCTCAGTCCTCACCATTTGAATTTCTTGATTCGGGCATCAATCAAGCTGAATGATGTGCACGTGTTAGGGATCCTAACAGTCCTAATCCTGTTCATGAAACAATTTGATGAACAAGGGCCAGTCTAAATGATGACCATGTGTGTAAAGCCTATTAATCTGGAGCACCAAATTAAAACTGACATTTCAATCCTTTTTTTTCTTCTTTTTAATCTTTTAATCTAGGAAAGTCTCCGAGTGCTGCAGTCCATCCCCACTACTTTGAACAAGTCAACCACTTCAGCTGGTTCAGTCCATCACCACTACTGTTAATCTGGAGTACAGAAGTTGCATTTTCTTTGGAACCCTTCACAGGTATTTGGTTAACACAGCCTCCCAACAGAAAAGTCTGACTCTCTAGGATTGCCCCCCAATGGAAGACCCAAGTACCTAAGGCACTCTTGAATTTCACATCCCAAAACAATTTCAGCCTCCTCTAGAATCCCCCTCTCCAAACCCACCAATTTACATTTCTCTAAATTAACTTTCAAACCTGTAACCCTCTCCCCTATCTCTAGAATCTACCATAAAGCCCTCACATCTTGTATATTCCCCTAACTTCTCCCAGAATCAATGTGCCATCCATGAACTACAAGTGGGACAGTACTTGGTTTTCTATCCCCACTCTAAAACCACAAAATATATTTCTTTCACCATTCCCCTTCAACAGTTCATTAAAAATTCCATCCACTACTGTAAACAACATGCATGACAAAAACCTCAATTTGGTTTTAATTCAGATTGTGTCCAACTCAAACCTGGTCCATTGACAACCTCACAGCCCCACTGATCAATAGACTAGACATTGGTTCAAAACTTCAACCCAACCTAGACCACTATGAACCATTACAAATGGACTAGGTCCAATCCAATCCAAATATTATAGCAAATATTTTATAAAAAAAATATTATAAGAAAAAAATACCTGAAGCAAAAATGTCAAACCTAGATGCGTGGCATATGCTCCAATATTCTGAAACAAAATGTTTGCTTTGTCAAATTAGATAAACACAAACACTTTGCAAATCAAATAAGCTATATGTAGACCATTTGTCATAACTTACATGTTAGGTTAGTGTCAGTTGTAGAAGCCACACATACAGGAGAGGTAGTAGCGACTTCAAGATCCAATTCTGAAACATAATAATGCACAACCAAAAACATATATTAGAAACAAAAACATATAAGTAAACATAAACGTATAGGAAAGAGAACAACTGCTTCAAGATCCAATTTTTAACTTACTTTTTGTTGTTGGAGCTTCTAACTAGTCTTGCCCACAAACTAGAGCATCCACTATTTCTGGAAGTAATGAAGTATGATACTGATCCACTATTCTACTCTTAGTACTAAATGTTCCCTCAGATGCTACAGTTGATACTGGAATTGCCAAAATATCTCGTGCCGATCTAGAGAGCTTCATTCTATTTTCCATTGAATGAACATACTCATGTTCACTATTCAGCCATTGAAGCAATAGAAGCTTGATTGTGCAAAAATTAGGAAAAAATACATTTGAGGTTAGGGAAGTAGTACTTGTAAAGTTTTTTGTGCAGATGTAAAAAACTTGCAAACAACCTCGTACCACTGCCCCCATCTCCCATTCCTCATCAGATGGTAGACTCTTATAGTCACGGCTGAGCTCGGCTAGTTGACAAAATGCTTCCTTCAACTCTAAAGCTATATCTGAAAGAATGGTAGGATCCATCCAACGGACACCATAAAAGTTGCGGAATGGGTGGGCGAATTTCAAATAATTTCCTACCTTCTCCCAACTATGAATCACATTCCCTAAATTTAGAATACAATATTCAAAGCACTTACTTGAACCATAACCGAACCAGATCTAAACCAAAAACAAAAAGGGAGGAATATACCTGATCCGGAGAAGCAGTATCTCCCAAAGTTGGTGTTCATGCCCAAAGAAGAAACCAAGATCCGCTCCTGTTGAAGATGACACAGCTGTGGGTGGAACGGAACCAGCAGAGTGCGTCCTACACACTGGATCCTTCGCAAGAATCCTCTGGATCTCTGAATACCGAATCTTTTTCAGCCTTTCCTGCAAAACTGATGTCAAGAACTGATTTCTTGACTTCCTATTGCTGCAAAGATCCAATCTTGCAAGAGGGAATGGTGGCAGCTGGAGGAGAACTCCAGGGACGAAGATGGTTGAACTGCTTCTCTTTTCTCTGGAGTCTGTATGAGATCAAATCTCAATTCGTAGGAGGTATCCTTCCACACAAAACCCTGGTTCGAAATCTGATATTTTTCTCTTGGGTTTCTCCTCTTTTCTTCTTGATTAAGAAACCTCCTAATTAGGAGTTATCCCAATCCAAATCAGTATTTGGATAGGAGATTATCTTAATCCTATCTGTAGATTAAGTTAGCTTACTCCTGATCTTATCAGGAGGTTACCAGATTCAAATCTAATTTGAATTTGGTCTCCTAGAGTGGATAAGGTTAAAGGCCCAATCCTTTTACTAACATTAATCTCAGATTCGTCCCATAGATGAGTGATCATATCAGCCCAGCTCAAAATGGGCTTTTGGCCCATTTAGTGTTCAGTGTTTAACTAGTTTCCAATCTGCTGCCCAGTTGGGCTTCTTTGTATGGCGTGGGACCCAAGCATTGATCTACACACCAGCCACATGGGTTCGGCCTAGCCTTTATTATAAGGCCTAGCCAAATTCATTGAAAAACTCAGTAAACCCCTGAGCCCATCATATGGACCCTATGGGCCCAACACTTACATTAAGTGTTCCCTAGGCCAAGCCATCTTATAAAAACCCAGGGACTGTGGGCAGGTGCAAGATTAGCCCATCAGGTACTATCCTAAATGGTCTTACACTTAACCTCTCCGCCCTTAATGATCAAGCACTGCCCGACAAGAGAAGACCTCTCCCTCAGCTGCAAGGAACAATGCTGCACTCTCTATTCACATGGATCCCGGGAATTAAAACCATTTGCAAACATTTCGAAACCGTACATATACATATATATATATATATATTAATTTTGCAAAACAAAATTCGAATGATTGAAATCAACTATCGGCAGTTTGGTTTCCATCAGAGAGAGTGCCTTTCCCGATCATTACCCTTGTCCGACAAAGGGGCTGATCCTGTCACTATGATCACCCACTCAGATGAATTCTCGGACTGTCCCAACATACCCAGGTTTTGATCCCCGCTAAGGATCTCACTGATTGGCATATCAAAGACAGCCCGATCCGACACCTAGTGAAGTGTCATAATCGAGTCTAGGGGTCAGGTGTAACTTCCAGTTTTGCCCATCTATCTCCAAGGTCCAGAGCAATACTGGAAATCTGGTCCAGTTTAAGGATTCAAGTAATCCCATACTGCATGTGCCTTGGGTCTTACCCTGGTGGCCGAGACAGGTCATCCCAACACTTGGTGGCACACCAGTATTAGCCTTGGCAGGATAAATCTCCCCAGACTTATCCAATGGCTATGAACATTTAAAACTAACACGAGTCTCTATAAGTGTCCAGTTTTAGGTCTTACATAGAACCATACCAAACAACATGAATCAAACATGCACTTTGATTATTTCCACTAAATAACAAAAGTACATCAAATCGGATTGAAGCTAAGGGCATACAAAATTGTCTAACAGCTCCCACTTGCACTTAGGTCTAATCTGGTATAAGCCGGAGTTCCATACTTTCCACGTGTTTCTCAAACACCTTCTGTGTCAGTGGCATAGTCAATGGGTTTGCCACATTATCCGCTGATGCTGCCTTCTGAATTAGGACGTCCCCTCTACCAACGATCTCCCGCAGTACATGGTACTTCCTCTCGATGTGCTTTGACTTCGAGTGAGCCCGAGGATCTTTAGCCTGGGCGATCGCTCCATTGTTGTCACACAACAATGGGATGGATGATGTGTTGGACGAAATCACTCCCAATTCGTGTACGAATTTCTTCATCCACACGGCTTCCTTGGCAGCTTCACTTGCAGCAATGTACTCGGCCTCGGTTGTGGAGTCTGCAGTGGACCCCTGTTTGCTGCTTTTCCAGCAAACAACACACGATCCTATCATGAAAGCATACCATGATGTAGACTTTCTATCATCTGGATCCGACTAGAAATCGGCATCGGTATACCCTAGAACTTGTAGTGAACTACCGTCGAATACCAGACAAAACTCTTTTGTCCTTCGAAGGTATTTAAGTATGTTCTTCACAGCAGTCCAATGCTCCTGCCCTAGGTTGGCCTGGAATCTGCTTACCACACTCAACGCCTGAGCAATGTCCGGGTGAGTGCACAACATGGCATACATGATGCTCCCTACGGCTGAGACATAGGGAACGTCTCTCATGCCCTCAATCTCCTCAGAAGTCTTTGGAGACATCTTCTTGGAGTGAGTGACTCCATGCCTGAAAGGAACATTTCCTTTCTTGGAGTTCTCCATGCTGTATATTTTGACAATTTTGTCAATGTAAGCAACCTGGGATAATCCAATTATCCGCTTCGATCTATCTCTATAGAGTCGAAGACCTAGTATATATGAAGCTTCTCCAAGATCTTTCATGGAGAACTGCTGTGATAGCCATAACTTGACCGAAGTCAACATTCCTACATCATTCCCAATGAGTAGGATATCGTCCACGTACAACACCAAAAATGTGATCTTATCTCCACTGGACTTCCTGTAAACACAGGGCTCATCCGGATTCTGCTCAAAGTCAAATGTTTTGACAGCTGAATCAAAGCGGATGTTCCAACTCTTAGAAGTTTGCTTAAGTCCATATATGGATCTATTAAGTTTACATACCATGTGTTCCTGACCAGCAGCAATAAAGGTTTTGACATCCATTTGCCAGCAGCGGATGTTCCATGTGTTCCTGACCAATAGCAGATGTTCCATCTCCATTCAGGAACGCAGTTTTGACATCCATTTGCCAAATCTCATAGTCATGATACGCTGCTACAGCTAGCAGGATCCTAATGGACTTAAGCATGGCCACGGGCGAAAAGGTTTCCTAATAATCGATGCCTTCTTTCTGAGTATACCCTTTCGCCACCAAGCGAGCTTTGTAGGTCTCAATTCTGCCATCGGGGCCCTTCTTCCTATTGTAGATCCATTTGCAACCAATTGCTTTTACCTTGGAGGGCGGATCTACTAGAGTCCAGACTCCATTGGTCTCCATCGAGTCCATCTCAGCTCTCATAGCCTCCACCCACTTCTGGGAATCTATGTCTAACATAGCTTCCGCGTAAGTCACAGGATCCTCTTCACTAGTCAAGGCTTCCACCAGGTAACTATCCTGGTCATAACCATATCGGACTGGTGGTCTGGATACCCGGGTGGACCTTCTAGGTTGGTCACTACCTGGAACTTGTGGGACATCTCCCAGTGCTCCTGAGCTCTCCTCATCAAGAACTATTTCCTGACGGTGGGTGTCCATGATGTATTCGGATTCTAAGAATTGGGCGTTTCGACTGCAGAACACTTTCTGCTCACTTGGGTTATAGAATAGATAACCCACCGAATCTTTTGGGTAGCCTATAAATAGGCAACGACTGGTTTTGGACTCCAACTTGTCCACACTTGTTCTTTTAACGTGTGTAGGACAACCCCAAATCTTCAAGTGTCTTACACTTGGCTTCCTTCCGGTCCATAGTTCATATGGAGTTTTTGGAACTGATTTGGTTGGAACCCGATTCAACACGTAGATAGCAGTCTCTAATGCATATCCCCAAAAGGATGTGGGTAATTCTGAGCATACGAGAAGTGACTGGACCATGTCCAACAAAGTCCTATTCCTCCTCTCTGAAACACCGTTGAGTTGAGGTGTAGTAGGAGGAGCTAGTTGTGACACTATCACATTGTCCTTTAAGTAGTCCCTGAATTCGTCAGAGAGATACTCCCCACCTCGATTCGATCGAAGGGCCTTAACTTCTCTCCCTAACTGTTTCTCGACTTCCTGTCTGAACTCTTTGAACTTTTCAAATGATTCAGACTTGTGTCTCATTAGGTACACGTAACCATATCATGAAAAATCATTTGTAAAGGTGATGAAATACACGTGTTGATTCCGTGTCCTAACACTCAGGGGACCACATACATCAGTATGTATTAGGTCAAGTGTGCCTACTGATCTTTCAGGCTTGCCGTCAAATGGCCACTTAGTCATCTTACCTTGAAGGCAAGGCTCACAAGTGGGAAGATTTTCTATGGTTAGAAAATCCAAAGGACCATCCTTTACCAGCCTTGTGATTTGGTCAACACCAATATGGCCAAGTCGGTAATGCTAGAGGCACATGGGATTTACTGTATCATGATTCCTTTTCTTGGGATTTTTGATCGACGTAGTTTCGGTTAAGTTAGTTTCCAGAGAAGGATGTAGAACATAGAGACCGTTCTCCAGTTCCCTGCATGCGATGAATTTGTTATTCCGTTTAACAGTAATCTTATTACTAAAATAAACAGTATATCCATCAGCACACAGTTTAGAAACAGAAATTAAATTTCTTCTCAAGTTCTGTACATAAAGACAATCTTTAAGTACAAGGACTCCTTCTCTAAAAACTAATTCTACGGTTCCTATTGCCGCAGCTGCAACACTTGCAGTCATTCCCAAAAATAGTGTCACTTCGCCTTCACTCAATCTTCTGCTAACTTTGAACCCCTATAGTGAGTTACACGCATGAGTTGAAGCCCCAGAGTCAACACACCAGGACACAGAAGTAACTAACATATTAGTTTCTATGACACAAGTTTCGATGTTACCTTTCTTAGATTCCAGGTAAGCAGGACAGTTTCTCTTCCAGTGGCCGGTTTGCTTGTAGAAGTGACAGACATCAGATGCCTTGTTCTTCTTCTGCTTCTTGGGTTTGGCACCTTTCTTCTGGGGCTTCTTTTCCTTTCTCTTTTTCTTGCCCGATTTGTTAGCTTCAGCAAGCATAACCATAGGCTCATCCTTCTTGAGTAGATCCTCAGCCCTCTGCAACATATTGCTGAGTTCCTGGACGCTAACATTCAGCTTATTCATATTGTAGTTCATTGTGAACGCATTGAAGGAAGATGACAAAGAATTCAGGATGGCATCCACTTGCATGCCAAGATCCAGCCCAAATCCAAGAGCTTCGAGTTCGTTAATGTATCCCATCATCCGAAGACAATGGTCATGAACTTTCTGCCCCTTGGACATCTGTGCGGTCATGAACAATTTCAGGACCTTCTATCGAGTAGAACGGTTCTGCTCTTCATACATTGTTCTTAGGCTGTCCAATATGTCCTTGGCTAGTTCGATCTGATCGAACTGCCTCTGTATTGAGTTGTCTAACGAGGCAATGACAAAGCAGCGGGTTAGAGAGTTCTTATCCTCCCAATCTTGGTAGTCCCTCCTACGGGCCTCAGAAGCCCTATCACCCGGACGCTCCGGGGCAGGATTTTTCACTACCTTATCTAACTTTTCGGAAGTTAGGACCAACATAAGATTTCTGTACCAGTCGGCATAGTTTGGGCCCTTAAGCTTGTTATCGTCTAGAAGCTTTGTGAATTGACCGTTTGCCATTTTCTGATAAAATAGCACAGACATTAGTCCACAACCTTAGTTTGATTCATGTTACTTGCATAGGCAAGGTTTTTAATCTATGTTCCATTCCCATTTATTCATCTCTGAGATTTCCCTCCTTTCTCAGTGATGGAGACGACGAAATGTCTCTGGAAATGTGGGAAATCACATGGGGTGCGTGAAGCCGACTGTTTCAGCTACAAAACCCCACCACCTTTCTATGGCGGATCATATCCACTCATCAAATGAGTATCCCTTTGGCCTCTATCAGACAAGGTTCAGAGTCATTTTCAAGTAAACATTTCTGTCCAGTGAGTGCTCACCCATCATATTCAGGTTACGCCAAGGTACCGTGAGAGAGTTCCCATTTTTTGGTGAAGCCCCTCCCACATCGGTCTATGACGCCCTTAGCATCTTATAAAACACTCTGACAAATCCAACAGCAAATGGATAGCCCAATTTTATGGTGCGTTTCCTCATTACTGAAGGACCCATCATTGTGCCAATGACGGAAGGCCTTTAGAGAGTCCATCATATGGATCTCCCTATCACATGCATTCATATTTGCTGGAGGGAATGAGATTACGCCCTAGTTCTAATTTAGGTCAAACTAGAGTGGCTCCCACTGACTATCATAAAGTCAGATTTCTGGTGGGCCTTAATCGGCTAGGGGTTCCATACGCATCCCTTTTCAGGGTTGTGGGGCCCACCAAGCAACGAGGGGTCATCCAATGACCTTAAGGGACACCATGGCAATGATGTGCATTCAGTCATGGTGTGCGTAAGAGCCACTAACGAGTCATCATGGGCCAAGTGCTTATGGCCCATGGTCGCAGCACATCAAACAACCAAATATCACATGTAAAGGAGGAATTGATCCAATCAATTAACTGCTGTAAAGCCCATCGAATAGCCCATTTAAAATCCAAGCATTAACAATTAATGTCTACTAGGTGTATGGGCTGAATCGCAGTTAGCAGTTCGGCCCATACAACTTTTCTCACAATAATGAGCTTTTGTAGTTTTAACCCTTTAAAACTGGGCTTTACAGGTGGGCCAAATTAATCCCTGTAATTGAACATCAGATTTGGAACAGCAAGTGTGAGAAATATGGTCTGAAAAACAGCCCCTTTCGAACCCCAGATTCGGTCCAAATAGTTTTGGTCCAATCTAGTCCGAAATGGTCTGAAACTGATTTTCAATTCAAGAATTAATTCATGAAAGATCTGAAATTAATAATCTTGATTTTAAACAAACACAAATCAACTATGGACTGTTCACACCACCAGCAAAATAGAGGTTAATCACTAATGTTGCAGTTTCATAAACTGCAAATCGCAGGAAGCGATTTCTCCATCTGCAAATCTCCAATGCCGCCATCTTCTTCCTTCTTCTTTAATTAAGAAAATAAATAACAGAAATCCTATTTCTATTAATTAATTACATTCTTTATCAAATCCTATACATTCAGTCTAGAAAAATAAAAAAAATTATTTACAGACCGAATTGAATAAAATAAAATAAAAAGGGTGCGTAGACCATCTGCGTTGAAACTGCACTGCGATCTCCAGGTTCAAACAATCCATTAAATCAAAAGAAATAAAGAACAATTCTAAATAAATTTTGGATTCAACAAAAATTAATTTCAGATCAATCGCCCTTAGCAAGAAATCATTTCTTGAAAAAAAGAAAGCAATCTACGCAAATCTTGGCAGAACATCTTCTGTCCAACTGCACAGGGTCAGATCTGATTTTCTTTTGGTTCAAGATTTGAACCTGTGGCTCTGATACCACTGAAAGAATGGTAGGATCCATCCAATGGACGTCATAAAGGTTGCAGAATGGGTGGGCGAATTTCAAAATTTTTCCTACCTTCTCCCAACTAGGAATCACATTCCCTAAATTTAGAATACAATATTCAAGGATCTTACTTGAACCATAATCGAACCAGATCTAAACCAAAAACAAAAAGGGAGGAATATACCTGATCCGGAGAAGCAGTATCTCCCAAAGTTGGTGTTCACGCCCAAAGAAGAAACCAAGATCCGCTCCTGCTGAAGATGACACAGCTGTGGGTGGAACGGAACCAACGAGGTGCGTCCTACACACTGGATCCTTCGCAAGAATCCTCTAGAAACTCTAAACACCGAATCTTTTTCAGTCTTTCCGGAAAGACTGATGTTAAGAACTGATTTCTTGACTTCCTATTGCTGCAAAGATCCAATCTTGCAAGAGGGAATGGCGGCGGCTGGAGGAGAACTCCAGGGACGAAGATGGCTGAACTGCTTCTCTTCTCTCTGGAGTCTGTATGAGATCAAATCTCAATTCGCAGGAGGTATCCTTGCACACAAAACCCAGGTTTGAAATCTGATATTTTTCTCTTGGGTTTCTCCTCTTTTTTTCTTCATTAAGAAACCTCCTAATTAGGAGTTATCCCAATCCAAATCAGTATTTGGATAGGGATTATCTAAATCTTATCTGCAGATTAAGTTAGCTTACTCCTAATCTTATCAGGAGGTTACCAGATTCAAATCTAATTTGAATTTGGTCTCCTAGAGTAAATAAGGTTAAAGGTCCAATCCTTTTACTAACATTAATCTCAGATTCGCCCCATAGATGAGTGATCATATCAGCCCAGCTCGAAATGGGCTTTTGGCCCATTTAGTGTTCAGTGTTTAACTAGTTTCCAATCTGCTGCCCAATTGGGCTTCTTTGTATGGCATGGGACCCAAGCATTGATCTACACACCAGCCACATGGGTTCGGCCCAACCTTTATTACAAGGCCTAGCCGAATTCACTGAAAAACTCAGTAAACCCCTGAGCCCATCATATGGACCCTATGGGCCCAACACTTACATCAAGTGGTCCCTGGGCCAAGCCATCTTATAAAAACCCAGGGACTGTGGGCAGGTGCAAGATTAGCCCATCAGGTACTATCCTAAATGGTCTTACACTTAACCTCTCAGCCCTTAATGATCAAGCATTACCCGACAAGAGAGGACCTCTCCCTCGGCTGCAAGGAACAGTGCCGCACTCTCTACTCACATGGATCCTGGGAATTAAAACCATTTGCAAACATTTCGAAACCGTACATATACATATATTAATATATTAATTTTGCAAAACAAAATTCCAACAATTGAAATCAACTGCCGGCAGTTTGGTTTCCATCAGAGAGAGTGCCTTTCCCGATCATTACCTTTGTCCGACAAAGGGGCTGATCCTATCACTATGATCACCCACTCAGATGAATTCTCGGACTGTCCCAACATACCTAGGTTTTGATCCCCGCTAAGGATCTCACTGATTAGCATATCAAAGACAGCCTGATCCGACACCTAGTGAAGTGTCATAATCGAGTCTAGGGGTCAGGTGTAACTTTCCAGTTTTGCCCATCTGTCTCCAAGGTCCAGGGCAATACTAGAAATCTGGTCCGGTTCAAGGATTCAAGTAATCCCATACTGCATGTGCCTTGGGTCTTACCCTGGTGGCCGAGACAGGCCATCCCAACACTTGGTGGCACACCAGTATCAGCCTTGGCAGGATAAATCTTCCCAGACTTATCCAATGGCTGTGAACATTTAAAACTAACACGAGTCTCTATAAGTTTCCAGTTTTAGGGTCTTACATAGAATCATACCAAAGAACATGAATCAAACATGCACTTTGATTATTTCCACTAAATAACAAAGTACATCAAATTAGATTGATGCTAAGTGCATACAAAACTATCTAACAATATCCAACATATCATATGTAGAATTCCATCGCGTTGGACAATCAACAACCATCCCTCTCTTATGTTGTACTTTTGCTTGGCTTCTTGCATTGTCAAATTTTTGCTTCTTATGGGGTGTGAGTCTTACATATTTAGCACTTTCTCGAATCTTATGCAACAATGGTGATATTTCTCTCAACCCATCTTGCTTAATAAGGTTCAATATGTGAGCAACACATCTCATATTAAATAGGTCACCATTCAATGAGGGCGAACCTTTAAGACAGAGCTGGTTCCTAAGCTCCCTAACCATAATATTGTTGTTAGAGGCATTGTCAACTATTATAGAATATATTTTTTTGTCAATGTTCCAAATCAATAATCTCTCCATAACAACTTCATATAGAGTGTTTCCATCATGGGGACACTCAACTACCATAAATGCAATAACTTTCTTGTTCAGCTCCCACCCATCATCTATAAAATGTGCTATTAAACAACAATACCCCAAATTCTGTTCCAAAGTCCACATATCAGTAGTTAAGCTAATCCGACAATCCAAACTATCAAATTATTTGTACAACTTCTCCTTTTCATCCATGTAAATCTTCATGACATCATTCTTTATTGTATTTCTACAAACAAACCTAAATGATGGCTGAAGATTATTGACAAATATCTGAAAAAATTCTTCTTCAACTATGCTAAATGGATGCCCATGCTTCATTATCATCTTCTCTAAGTCCATTCTACTCCTATCTTGGTCATATTTAAACTCCACTTCAGCTTGTTTACTAGTGCACATTTCCTTCATTTTAGGACATCTTGGTAGATGACTCAACAAGTGGCTTGTACCTTTACTACTTCCACCCATATATTGTTTTCCACAATACATACAAATAGCTTTCTCCTCCCCATAATCCAATCTTTTTTTTGAAGTGTTCCCAAGCTTTAGATCTAGTCCTCCTTCGATTGAACTTGATGCCATAGATGTTTCATTGACATCTTCGGAATTGCTTGCATTTTCATTGCTAGGTTCATTCATCCTTGATGCAAAAAGACAAAAAACAACAAAAAGAATAAGATACACAATTGTAATGGTTAAATATTCAACTAAGGTGAAAATGAGAATGAAAATAAATATTCACAAAATTGTAACAACACATTTCTCATAACCCCCTTTCCCCCTCTATGATTATACCAGTCAAGGAAAAGTTTAGTTCTACTATAAACCAGAAGTGAACTTAGGCCCCATTTGGTTCGCGAGAATAGAGATCTGGAATCGGAACCGGAATGTGCTACTTTGATTCTAACTGTTAGGTTAGGCGGAATCGGAATCCCATTCCATTCTTGCTGGTTGAATGGTTTAGTAGTTCGATTGCCTAGGTCAGCAATTTTTTGGCAAAGTCAACGTATTTTCATAAAAAGTGGTCCAACCCAAAATCAGACCTAAAATTATGACCAGTTCTTGGGTCAAACAATTTGACCATCCAATCCATACCAGTTTTTAAAACAGTGGTTTTTTGGGTTATTTTTTCCATTGGTTTATAAGTAGATTTTGCTAGTCTCAAGATGTTTGAGTGGGTCTCATCCGAAATATCCATTACAAAAAGTCAATTTTTTCTAAAAAAAATTCCAGACAGGCATTAAAAATTTTTCAAGCAATATCAACAAGCAAAGAAAAATATTTTTGTGCTCCAATTATTCAAGGCATAATTGATAAGAATGCTCCAAATAACATCACAACTAAAATTAAGAAGAAAAAATAGGGTTGGAAATTAATTGAAAACTCTTTTTAAAGATGAAAGAGAAATCCTTATCAAATAATTTTTGAATTTGGTTCTTCTTACAATGCACCAATTGTTCAGTTGGTAAGGTCTCCTGGTGGTTGAAGCTAAGAGACATGGAATCAAGTCCCACATGCACTTAGGTTAGGGGTTATGGGTTTAGGATATGGGCCATCCTCATTTTGTAGCACCATGGAGCCAAAAAAAAGAAAATAGAAAATGTAATTCTTTTATTTCAAGTGTTGTTTAAATGAACATACCCTCAAAAAGATTGATAAAATTCAAAGTCAGTTCTTTTGAGGCCCAAGAGAAAGCAAGGAGCAATTGTAGGATAAGTTAGAAAAGGCTTTACAAATTAGTGACTTTTACTTTTGAAAATCTATAATAAGTATTTTTTCCCTTTGTGTTAATACTTTCGTATTTGAATTTGAGGGAAATCAAGTATTTTGTTGTTTGTTTAAAATGAGATCAAAATAGGACAAATTGAGCCCTCCATTGTTAACTTCCTAGTGAATTGTATAAGAGGACATAAATGAAATTCTTTTATGCATCTTAAATAACTACACATTTCTGATTTTTTTTTTTTATTTTGAGAACTCACATGTCTAAAAAAACAACTATAAACCACAGAACTTAATGAGTTGTATTTGAAATTGCATGGAGTATTTAGTTGGACAAATTTTACTATTCTAGACAATTGGAGCTTTATACATGCTGATTTGTAGATGAATTTCATTACTTGGAATCTATAAGGAGTGGCAATAAATCTCTGGCTTTTAAACTTTTCTTGACTTAAAATACCCCTTTCTTTTAATTTGGTCTCTCTCTCTCTCTCTATTATGAGGATATAAATTGTAAATTGAATACAGTGAGCATCGGAAAACCGGGCTCACTTACCACTTGGGCTAGAAATGGAGTTGCCACCCATCATATCAAGAAATGGAGGTCATGGGACCTCCGAGAAAAAGCATCAAAACCATTTTTACTAAATAACGACTCCAAAGCCCAAGGCACTGGTCCAACTAGTCTGGGTAAGACTTGGATGGGAGAGGGAAGGTGCTAGGCACCCCTCTCCCGGGTTCAAAAGGTGGGGCCCACATGGTATCCTAATCAAGCATAATAACAATCAATTGACCAAATGAAAAATACAATAACAGACAATAACAATAAATCTACCCAACTGAATTCTAACAATTACTAAACTTATTAAAATAACCGAGCACAAAGAAACTATAATCTAATTAACACATGGACGCAAGGAAACAACCAAAACTGAGAAACTAGATTCAAACTCTGTTAACTTTAACTCATCTAAAATATAATCTACCAACATTGATCAAAAAGAATAAATTATAATAAATCAAGGGAAAATAATGACTGAGATCCCTAAATAACTAGTAATTTCATAGCAAAAACATTCAAGATGATTACTGCATTCAAGGAAAATTTATGACAGAACTGGGTAAGAGTATAGAGCCTATAGGAGTCGATTCAGTAGAACTTCATCACCGACTCCATCAACTTTCCCTCTCCTCAGATCAAAACAATCAAAACGATAGGAAGATATAAGACAACAAAACCCAGAAAATAGAAAAAGAATATCACACAAAGGGGGAGCAAAGACAATTACCTGATCGAATTTTGGCCATAGAATGAATTGATGAAGTAGGGGAGGGGGAAGGGGTTGAATTTGTTGATGGAAATAGTGGTATGATTAGGTTGTCACAGCAACAAACTGAAAGGATGAGAGATCCATCATATGGATAGCTGAACCCTATAGAAAGTTTGGGCAAAATTTCAAAAATTTCTCTCTCTCCCATTTGGGAATCGCATTCCCTATTTTATAAAACTGCATTTTCAAGGATTATTCTTGAAATAAAATCGGACCAGATCTAAAAAAAAAGAAAGGAGAGGGAAATATCTATATGAAATCAAAAGGAATTCACAATGTAGGTGTTCACGCCCAAAGATGATACCAAATCCGCCTCCACTAAAGATGACACTGCGAATGTTGAGGCAGGATCAACAGGAACGGTTCTTCAGTAAGAACCAGGGATTCTTCACCAAGAATCGAGCAAGGTGGTGTGAGCACGACTTCTGATTGTTTCTTCACCAAGAAACACTATCAAGAATACTTCTTGATCACTCCAGTAGGTGGAGAACGAACTGGGATGGCACCAAGAACTTAGGGAGACAAAAGACTGTAGAGAGGAGTGTGTTCTCTTTGTGGATTTCGCCCCCTATTTATAATCCATTCAAGATTAGCTTCCTAATCTTATTATGAATGAGATTTCCTAATCTAAATCTTGTATTTAGATCTGGACTCTAAAGTTGATAAGACCTATCTTATCCAACTACGAATCCCAGTCAGATTATAAATCCAAAATTGGTCCAATTTAATTTAACCATTTAAGCCTAGTTCGAAATGGGCTTTAGGCCCACTAAGTTATATTGCTTACTTAACCCATTAAGTGCTAGCTAGTTTAGTTCTCTTTGTATGGTGTGGGACCCTAGCATTGATCTACACATCAGCCACATGGGTTCAGTCCAACCTTTGTTATAAGGCCTGGCCGAATTCACTGTAGGTCACAGTGAACCCCTGAGTCCATCAACATGGGCTCTTAATGGGCCCAATATTTACACTAAATGGTCCTTGGGTTGAGCCATCTTGTGAAAACTCAAGGACTATGGGCAGATGCAGGATTAGCCCATAGGTATTACCCTCAATGGCCTTACACTTAACCTCTCAGCCCATAATGATCAAACATTGCCCGACAAGAAAGGACCTCTCCCTCGGCTGCAAGGTATAGGGCTACACTCTCTACTCACATGGATCCCGAGAATTGAGACCTTTTGCAAACCAATTTGAAACCATAATATATAAGTATATCTCTATATAAATATATTTTACAAAACCAAATTTCAAACACATTTGAAATCCACACTGTCAGTAGTTTAGGTTTCCATCAGAGAGACTGCATTTCGCCAAACATTCACTTTGTCCGATAAAGGGGCTGATCTTGTCACTATGATCACCCACTTAGGTGAATTCTCGGACTGCCCCAACATACCCAAGTTTTGACCCGGAAAAGGATCTCACTAATTGGCATATCAAAGATAGCCCAATCCGTCACCTAGTGCAATACCATAATCGAGTCTAGGGGTCAAGTGTAATATTTTAGTTTTTCCCATCTATCTCCAAGGTCCAAGGCATTATTGGAATTTGGTCTGGTTCAGGGTTTCAGGAAAACCCACACTGGCAACTGAGACAAGCCACCCCGACCAACTTGGTGGTACATCAGTGTTAGCCTTGGCAGGATAAATCTCCCTAGATCTATCCAATGGCTGTGAAGATTCTAAACTAACACGAGTCTCATAAGTGTCTAATTTAAGGGTATTACATAGAAACATACCATAACAACATGAATTAATTATGCACTTTATTCATTTATAGTAAATGGCAATAAGTACATCTATCCAACGGCTATGAAGATTCTAAACTAACATGAGTCTCATAAGTGCCCAGTTTAAGAGTATTACACAGAAACATACCATAACAACATGAATCAATTATGCATTTTATTCATTTATAATAAATGACAATAAGTACATCGATCTGATTGGAGCTAAGGGCATAAACTATCTAACACAAATGATAACGATTGGTGGTTCGGGCAGAGATATAATAAAGAGAGAACAGGGAATGGGGATCAAGAAAAGAGTGGGAAAACAATGAGAGGATAAGGAGGAATGATGGGAGGTTATGAGAAAATGAAAGACGTATGGAGGGAAGATCACCACTACTGTGGAAGTTGTAGCAGTGGCGGTGAAGTTTAGATTGAGAGTAGGGGAAGGAGAGGTGTTTGAACATAGAAATGAAGAGGAAAAAAGATGGGACAGAGGACCATAGCAGGAGATCTTACTGGGTTTTGTCGTTGTGGGTGCAGATCTGCCATTGCAATGAGTTGTAGCAGTAGTAACGAAGCAGGGAGCGGGGGTAAAAGGGAGGGAAGAGAAGAAGAAGAATATCAAAGAGAGAGAGAGAGACAAAAAGAGAATGAGAGCAAGGGAAGAAGAGGGGAAGACCAGTGTTGAGAGGAAGAGGTGGCCACCGCTTTGGTTCAACGTTCGAATGAGAGAGACGATGAATAGTGGATTAGTGGATTGACCAAAATGGAATCTTTTTAGATAGAAAGGTAAATGAGGGTATTTTTGAATGAAATTTCACAAGATGAGGTTTTGGGCATTCTAATTTGATTGGAAAAGTTTGATTGGTTTAGATGTATTCAGATCAAGTGGATATGGGTTGTCGGTGTGAGAATGGTCAAAATGAAATCTTTGTTTGATGGATGGGTGAACGAAGGAATCTTGAGTTCAAATTTCATGGGTAGGTGTTTTGGGATGTCATGTGTCTAATGGTTGTGTCTAATCTATTGGTTGAGGTGTAAGTGAGGGTCAATTGGGCCATCAGATAGGTATCGAGCAGGTTTAACGGTAAATCTAAGGGCTCTCGGGGTGAAATTTGGGCTTTCTGGGTTTTTGGGTGTTTCAGAGAAGTTAGAAGGGTCTAATCGGGTGTTTGGGGTGAATTGGAGGTTCAGGCAGTGAATCGAGCAAAAATCGGGTGCTGACAAATACTATTTTTCATTTTATTCTATTCTCTCTCATTAAGTCCCATATTTAAGGTTAACTTTCATTCTCTCTCATTAAGTCATATGTTTAATGTATTTTTGTTTCTCATCATTAAATTTCACTAATTAAATTCATAAATAACAATTTTAATAGTACAAAAACTTGTATATTCAAAATCAACTTGGAAACAAAACCGGTTTTTAAGTATGATAATGAGAAGAATTTTTATTAATGATAAAAAGGGAATACAAAATTTAAAACTGCCTTAGCAATGAAACCACTTTCATGTTTGTTTAATGATGGAAATGGAATAAAAAAATTATGAAAAGAGAAAATTAATGTATATTCCATCACCCTACTAAACAAATCAAATGATTGAATGATTTGATTAGCTAGGTCACCACGTTGTTGGCCAAGCCAATGGTTATTTACAGATAAGCAATTTGGTAGAAAATTATCCTAAAATCTTGGTCAAGTAACAATTCAATTAGTCTAATCAGTGTTTAGGCAAGCAATAGTTCAATTAGCACAATAAATTAAAAATATTGGTATAAGCTATAGAGTAATAAGATTTGATACAATTTTTCGGTTGAAAGGCAATAAATCACCAATATATATATACAATTATTGTTGTTGTTATCATTTGAAATTGCCATGTGTACATTTACTAATATTAATAAAGTTCGCCAAGATTACATGAAAAACCCTCAATTTGAAGGTAAAAACCATGGGACCAAAGTCCAAATATATCCCACTGTCAACAATAATAATATAGTACAATAATCTCTCTAGCCACAACGAAAGCCATACACATTAAGAGTAATTAATAATCTCTCTTGGATATCACAAACAACTTCGCTAATAAGTGGATCACAAGAGAAGATGGAGAAATCTCACCAAATAAATGGATAACCAACATTGTCATGAGTTGTGGAATGATACTCATAAACCCAACCCAACTTATTGTAAAGTGTGTCATTATTGTGTAGAGTGCCTTGTGTTCTTCTAACTCTAAGATAAAACCCTTGTTGTTTTCCTTTCTTTTGTTCATTAAGTCAATGTGCCACATAGTTAATAGGACCATGCATGTGGAAGGAATCAACCACAACCACACAGTTACTAGGCCGTTGGAGGGAGATTCATAATTTCAAGAATCTCTCTCTTCCCTCTCTTGTTTTTGTCTTTTCCTCTTCTCACCCTTGAGTGCATGGGAAGACTCCTTGTCCCACATTGCTTGGGAAAGGAATGAAAGTAGAGTGCATTTGTAGTTTTGCCCTCTCTATGTGTAGGGACCCATAGGAGGATAGCACTATAGATATTCCATGTATGTGAGGAGGGCTGGGGGTGCCTTTTACACGTGCACGCCGAGTCGAGCCAAGCCAGGCCAGGTTGGGGCATGGGCGAGGGTGCAGGTGTGGGTGCGAGTACAGGTACGTGTACGTGTATGCATGCATGTTACACCGAATCACTTTTTGCTTTTAATCAGATTTGATTTTTTAATTAAACGGTTTTGTGTCCATTCAAATAGGTGTTTGTTCGAATTTCAAACTTAATGTTTTAAAACGTTTTCTCTTTCCTTGTTCGTATCTCTTCCTCTCTGTAAATCTTCGAATAGGTGCACTGTTCTGAAGAGGCTCTTGTTTGAAAGGACACCTTTGTGTCCATTCAAATTTGAGAACACTCTATAAAAGGAGTGTTGGACGACCTAGTTTTTATCAATCAATTTTTGACTCTCTATCTTCTCTACATGTCTAAGCATCAGTCTTCTGTGGTTTGCGGAGGTCTGGTAAGCGAGTGCACACCTACTAGTAGCCTGTGGGTTGTTTTATCTTGACAACCAATTTGCAATCACTCGGCTGCACCATAGGGGGCAAATGTGGTTTTAAGGAGAGTGACCAAGTGGCTCAACTCAGCCCTCCTTCTCCCTGCAATTCCCAGTTCCAAGTTTCTGCAACAACATCACAGCACTGCAAGTTCAGTTTGGAAAACGATTACCAATAAATTCCATTCTACCTTCTTTATTATTTTTATAACATAGGCTGAGTTGAAAAAACTCTTCTCTCGGCTGTTTTACACATTTTCGTTTCAAGCCAAGAAGCACCAAGAGTAAAGATACCCAAGAATCTTATTCTAAAAGAAAATTGGTGTTTCTCCCCTTTCATTCCACATATTGTGTTCATAAATGTACATAAACATAATCTGAAGCATGAGAAAACTTTTTGAATATAATCTCTAAATGTTCCCAATGAAGGCACTATCTGTGCTAGTTGGTTCAAAGGCGTAGGGCCATAAGAGGGGAGTAGGAGTTGCCACCTGATTTTTGAATAAAAAATTAAGAAAAATATGTAGAAATAAGAAATGGGAGATTTTGAAAATCTTTTCTACATTTGGTTTATATGCAAATGCAAAAATGTATGTTACATAAGTGTGTTTGAACGGTTCAGTTGAATGCAAACTGGGATTGAATTTCAAGATCCAAATGCATTCATTTAGTTTGGACATGAATGATGTAAATTGGAATGCAAAACTGTAAGTGTTTTATTGTTTAAATTGAAGCAAATTCAATCTGCACATGTACCGAGGACATTCTAACCATTTACCTTGTTTAAAATCAAAATAAGATCCAATTCCATTAAAACCCTAAACTTTATTAAAACCAAAAGAAGATTAGACTCCATTAATTAAGTTTGCTTCCTGATTTAAGTTTGCTTCCCTTATTAATTAACATATCTAATGACAAAACTTATTTGAAATCTACTAAATTCTACCAAATAGTTTCACCAACTTTTAGGAAAATAGGACACGGATCCATTATATTTCATAGCAAGAGAGAGTAAAATCTCCAGTTTAGACTTGCCTTGTGACCCCAAACCGGTTTTCTCTACTCAAATGTGTTTGTTACCTTCGATAGAATGAAATCTCTATAATCAAATGTATATATTACCTTAGACTGTCGGCCAATGTGATATCTTCCTCTACAAGCCTATTGCAATCATCGGTGACAAAGACTGAGACGATGCCTATGAGTACATCAACTAGCTTCCTATTTTTAAGTGAGTGTGCAAGGAACTCTCTCACCTAAGTCTCGTTTACTAAAGTGGAGCCCTCAATCTTTGAACCAGAAATAGCAAAAAAAAAGTGTTGGAACCCAACTATTGCAGCCATGGTTGTTTTAATAGAGTCAGGATATCACTTATCGAATCTTCCATCAAGAACTAGGAGAATAGCAACCGGTAATACCTGAAAATTGATCTGGAATAGGCGAGACATTGTTCAGTTTAGGGGGCATTTTTTTTTTTGGATTTTAAAAGGGAGAAAAGTTGGTTAAAAGGATTTTGGTTCCCATTGACCAAGAATCCCATGTTCTTTTTTTCAGATTTATGTGGGGACCAGGGAAAGTTTATTTTCCTAGGTATCACTTACCCCATTTCCTATATGAGTAAATAACTTACCCACCTAGGGGGAAAGTTTCCAACACTTGAATGGGACAAAAATGCCCCTTTTAATAATAGACTTTTATGGATAAAATGGTCATTGCCTTGTTTACCTAAGAAAAAAAGAGCATGGATAAATGCATTTACCCAGGTAAGCATTTCCCAGGGAAAATTTACCCAAGTAATTACATTTACCTGGGTAAATAACTTACCAAAAAGTGAATGGAGCCGTGTTTCTCCATGGGTAACTCATGGAATACCAAAGTATGACGTTTTTTGTTCACCATAAAATGGAAATGGCTGAGACAAAGAAGGATCGTGCACATACCTTATTTTACTCAGAGATCCAAAGAGAACAATGTAAGGTGAGTCACTAGAGAAGTTGTACATGACCATTTAGGTGCAGGATGGTTGTGTTGGGATCGATGGTCTTAACTTAGAGGGGATGAATTGAGTAGAGCTTTAAAAAAGTAATCTTGAATTCAAATATGAATTCTTTGACAGTAAATCAATCAAGCTCAAAACCCTTTTCCCTTAAACTTAAGCTAAGGCTTCTTGACAATGAAGATCAAGATGCAGAAGAATAGAGGCTTAGTTAGTTTGATTTAGCAGTTAATCAAGATGTCACTCTTAGATTAACCTAACTCTCAAACTAGAATTTTGTAGCTACATAAACAAACAAACAATATAGTAGCAAGAGCTAGGGGTGTCAATTAGACTGGATTTGGTCCAATCCATTCTGGTATAATACAAATGGACCAAGTCCCAATCCGATGAATATTGTGGACCATTTCTCCAACTCAATCCAATGAATAATGTGGACCATTTTGGACTAGTCCAATTCAACGTCTAGAAATGCTTCTAATCTATACAAATTGGTTTTGATTTGGATTCATTCTAATCCAAACTTGGTCCATTGACACTAGTATTCTTATCTTCTATCAATGGACTGGATATTGATTCAATCTGACCCAATCTAATATAAACCGATTATGGATGGACCAGGTTCAATCCAATCCGATAAAAACATTGGGCCATTAAGTTTAGATTGGTCCAATTCAATGTCATATCAGCCCGTTCAATCCATCAAAATTGATTTTGATTTGGATAGAGTCCAACCCAAAATCGATCCATTAACAAGCTCAGTTGGAGTTGCAGGGGTTAGAAGTCAATAAATAAGAACAATAATAATAAAGATTACTAACAGGACGATCCTAGCTAACAAATAAATATAACAACCAAGAATTCCAATCTTCTATCAGGTTAGTAGTTCTACACTTAAACAAATAAACATTAAAAGTAAATAAGTATTGAAATGTAAAGGAGCAACTAAAAGTAAATGAAGAATAAATTTATAACAATAGAAAAGAGAAGGACCTATTACAAATTACAATCTGATAGTTGACATACGAACAAACTATCCAAATTGAATCAACTTGAGATTCAAGCAGTTAACTGCTACCAAAGCCTCAAGGACAAATCTAACTGCAAAAATTGTAAACACAGTTGAAAAATAAATGAAAAATAAGTACAACAACTATAACAATAAAAGTAAAGCAGTTAGAATAATAGTTAGTAGTGGAAAATGTTAATAACAACAGAAGACCCAAAACTATTAAGCCAAAGAGTTAGTGCAATCAATAATGTTAGTGAGTTAATAGCTCAATCACTGCACTAAATGGCCTTGTATCTTGCATATGGAAATAAAAAGAATAAAATAAAACAAGATCTATAAGATCTCAAGGGATCAAGTTATTATAGTTATGAGAATATTTGCAAAGATAATAAACTACAAAACTTGGAAGAAAAATAAACAAATACAAGGAACACAAGATTTCTATAGAGGTCGAGATAGCCCTCCTATGTCCTCTACCTCAAACCACGACCGAGGATTTCCAATAACCGATTAGACTTCCCAAACGTTAGCAAGGCCTTTACAATCAAGGGGACTTCACAGATGCTTACAATACTTGAACCAAAGTGGACTTTACAAGTGCCAACCCAACCTAAAACAATAAGGTTTTCAACTTCCTACAAAACATTGTAGTTGGACTTAATAGAGGTGACAATAACACCTTAATAATAGAGGTCACAAGTTTTGAGTCAAATCTCTTGCTTTTTTCCCTTTTCCTTGAATCGAGTTGAACTCCTCTATTTATAGAGGATTTGAGAGCAAGTGACCATCTTTTAGTAATCGGAGGGATTTTTCTTTTTTATTAATAAAATTTTCCCAAAATGTTAGAAGGCTTTCCAAATATGGCAATAGCCATTAGAGTTTTCAATCAATCAAATTTCTTTGAAGCACTTTACTATCAATTTTTTCTAATCAACCACTTGATAAAGGGAGGGATGTTTTTTCTCTCTTGGTTAATTGATTCTCCTATATTATCCAACTAGTAAAATTTGAACTCAGTTTGTTTGGGGTAATCAACTATACTTTTCTATGTATAGTAGTCAACTCATCCTATCAAATAAGGCACTTTGCATGCCTTGGTTGTCAAAGTTGGTCAACTACGCTTTTTAGGGTATTTGACTACTCTTTACAATCCTGGCACTTTACGCCTCAGCCCTAACAATTACTCGACCATGTTGTTTGGGATAGTCAACTATGTCTCATAATTATGGCAAACTTGCCTGATAGACGATCCAAGACTTAGAAACCTTGGATTTTTATCCAAAATTTTAAAAAACTCTAGCATTGGCTTTCAACATCTGATTTTTATCTTTTATTTAATATTAAAAAAGCATAAAAATTAAACCTATTAAAGTTTAGGGTTTCCAAGGTTGATTGCACCAAGTTTAATCTTGTTGATCACTGAGATACATAGCCTCAGTAGAGCTCCCACTTATTCTTTTGTAGCATTAATTCTAGCTTTAATACTCTTTTACCACAGAGAAGGTTACTAAAGATTTGTTGCACACTTAGATACATTGTTAGTACTCTCAAGGAATTTTTTATCCTCAAAACAAATAGGGGTCAACAGGTTGAAAGTCAATGAGATCAAATAGGTAGCTTGTTTACCTCAACCTCGATGCAAGCAAACTTTACTTTGATTTTTTTTTTTTTTTGAAGTATACTTTGTACCTATTGTCATTGGAAACCTTAACATAATTGTATGTTTCCATCAGTTTACATACATATTTCCACATCAAACAAGTGACTGCTAAGTTGAACCGGGGACACATTTTTACCCTGATGTGGGGTTTGTATCACAACTAAACATAGCCTAAGTGACTCCAAAGCTAATTGGTTCTAACCAAATTAACTTCGGAATTAGGCACCACACTTGCCCAGGGTTGAAACCTCAGCCTCTTTCATTCTCCCAAGCCTTAGAATTGTTAATATGCATTCTAAACTATAAACCTATTAGACAGAAGGGGATAGCTTGGTCATGTTCAAGAACCCATTAGAGAGGTCTTACGAAAAAGCATCATATTCCTCATAAGTCCCCAAAAAAATTATGCCCTAGACTACATGCCTAAATGCAATTCTACATGGCATGTTTTTATATCAATAACATAATAAAGGTAAAAGTAATTCTAATAGGATGGGCTTGCCAAGAGATATCATAATCAAGATACATATTAGCAACCTGGCAGGATTTAAGAATAAGAATAACATCAAAGTAGTTAAACCGGCGACCAATCAATACTATGGAGCTGACCCCTTTCCTAATCTCCCATGCCTTTCTGCTCCGGCATGAAAATGGGAAAGGGATTTTTAGCTCCCTAAAACAAATGCACAGACAAGTATTAAACCAACTTAAGAGGGAATGGAACACTTGCATAAAATGATTAATTCATAACTCTCAAGGTTGAAATTGCAAATAGAGACTCCACGAGCTTAGACCTTTTGTGAACTAGACCATGAACCCAACCACAAGCTTAAGCTACAAAGAAGACCCTCAACTTCCTAAGAAAAGAAAAGAAGAAGTTTCTCTTCCACACTTGTAGGAAGCTGCACAAAGACCGCTTGTGAATAATTAAACATGTGTATCCAAGGATTTAGCAAATCCCCTATTTGTAGAGATAGTTATGGTTTGAACCTAGACAAGAGCTAGAGGTTCCACCTTCACCACCCTCCTCCCCACCTTTGGCTCTAAAATTCAAATTTTAGAGGGTAATAGCTCTTATAATGAATCTAGATTGATTCTAGACTTAGTCCATGAGCCAAAAACTAACTTTTTTGGCTGAAAAAGGTTGAAAATGAATGGGAAATTGAAAAGAAGCATAAGGCATTCGCCACAAGGCTAGTAGCCACACAACAACCCTTTGATCAGGCTAGTCAAAACGTTATTTAAAATTGGTATAATGTGAGGGTTTTGGATAATACCCATTACTCTTCAAGTTTTTTTCTATAATTGAGGCCTTTTTTGATCAATTACACACTTCGAATGAGGTTTTGATGTGGAAAGAATGAAACACCCACATTCAGTTCACTACTTGTAAAGGGAGGGCACAATGGAGTATTTAAACCTGCAAATAATCTATACTTTGTCCAATAATTTTTTTTTAACGGCTCATGTCAAGGAATCATCTACACTTAGAATAATTTTATTTCTTGCTTTTAGTTTACATTCTTCTTCTTGCACTATCACATACTTGGCTAGGTTTTAATTTTATTTACACTCAGTCTGTCATCTATCTTTGTGGCACCCAAACATCTTATTACCTCTAATTTCTAAAGCTATTTAGATCACTACATGAAACATTTGTCATGAGATACCCTAGGGGTGAGCATAATTCGGTTAATACCGAAAAACCAATCAAAAAATTTGGTTTCAGTTTTCCAGTTTTTTTTCATTAATTTGGTTTGGTTAATTTGGGTTTTGAATAATTCGATTTGGTTTCTGAATAATTCGATTAATAGTTTTACAGTTAAACAAATAAACATTAAAAGTAAATAACTATATAAATGTAAAGGAGCAACTAAAACTAAATGATGAATAAATTTAAATGCCAGCTGCACCTAGTGGTGTGTGCTTGAGTGGTTGGACAGAGAGGACCAGCTACTAACAATAGCAAAGAGAAAGACCTATCACAAATTACAATCTGATAGCTGATATACGAAC